>NW_027142371.1:15991202-16284342 GCF_026170545.1 Melanerpes formicivorus | reverse complement strand
CGTCGTCGCTGCAGCGATTTGAGCCTTACCTGGGAGCTCAGAGCTCGGATGGTGTCGAGGCTGAGAATCTCTCTCCTGCTCCCCCCCTCCTCCCTCCCAACAGAGGGGGAAAAAAAAGGAAAGGACCAAATCCAGCAAGAAATAATTTGGAGTCAGCTGGGAAGCAGAGAGTTTAGTAGAACACTTGCAAGCCCTCCACCCTGTCTTCAGAATGGGCGTTCACCCGCCACAAGCCACCCCTCCGTCCCCCTCCCGCTCCCCTGTCACAGCCCTGTCATCCGCTCCTGGCACGTGGTATTCGACTCCTCGAGGCGAGTCCCTGGTTATCCCGGCTCGTTCTCTCTCAGGGCAGTCTCTCTGGTGCTGCAACTGGGCAGGGATGTGGAGAAGAACCAGGAATCAGTCTGACTTTGAAAGGAAAAGAGAAAAAAAATCAGGAACAGTCCATTGCTGCAGGGACAGCAGGAACAAGTACAGGTGGGATGACCCAGGAGCTCTGCGGGTTGCTGTGCAGTGCGTATGTTGAGTCCTGGACGCCAGGCTGGTGTTAAGCCAGGAGGGAAAGAGGTTAGACCAACTTCTAACTGTTTGCACAGTGACTATAATGCATTGATGTGTGTTGCCCCCTCTGAGTTCATCCTCTCTCAGCTGGAGTCACATTCTGCTGTGGGATATGCTGAATGTCCCCAGTTTCCAACATGCTCCGCTAGGTGTGACCAGGCCTCTTGGCAGAGGCCGCCCCTGGGGTTGGTTTGCCCGGCGCTGGCAAGCCCTCCGCCCTGTTTTCGCAATGGTCTGTAACCCCCCACAATCGCCCACCCCCACATGGCATCGCAGTAGGAAAGACAGAGACAGCTGAGGGGCTGCCCTGCTTCTCATAGCCCCGACCCACAGACGCCCTTCTTGGTAGGGTTTGCGCCTTCGGGACGCAGCTGAGTTTTTTGCTGCGCCTCTCTGTGAGAGCTGTTGCGCGGCTCTGCATCCCCGAGCGTATTCCCCATTCCCCAGGATTTACTACCCCCCGATCGCCTTGCAGTCGGTGCATTTCTCACTGGCCATCAACCAACCTCTAATGCCTGTTGCTCTCTAATTAAATCTTTCGATGGTTTCAGCTTTCTGAGACTGTGTTGGTACGACTCCTGCTCAGGGCACCGCGAGAGAGACAAACCCTCCTTCTGTCCTGTGGTTCCAGGAAGGGTCCTGGCACTCGCAGGCAGGCACCAACGGGGGTAGCGGCTGTGAGGTGACATCAGCCTTGCTTGGTCGACCAAGTGGAAAGCAAAGAGTCAATCGGTAAGGAGTGGAGCAAAAAGCAAAGCTTAGCTCTCAGTTACTCACGTTGTAAAGCTGTGAGTAGGTTTCCCTGCACTCTAGAAAAACACTGCACAGGCATCTCATTTTCCTCTGGCATTCATTTAACTCGCAGAGCTGTGGGGGAGTTACTGGGAGACTTGGAAAGGCAGTGGGAGCACTAGGAAGGGAATTTGAGTTACGGGGACGAACACAAAGACGACAGGTGCCACGCTAGAAGAGCACTTACTGTTACCGGGAGAAGACCCCTCCTGACTCTTCCTGACTGCTGCTCGCCCCGGCCCGCCCGCTCGCTCGCCCCGGCCGGCCCGCCCGCCCCGGCCCCAACCCCGACCGGTAGTGCGCCAGTCCCCCCGCCCCGGCGCGGCTCCCTAACGGTCCCGGCTCGGCTCCGGGAACCCCCCCGCAAGCAAAGCCAGAGCGCGGTCCTGCAGCTGCCAGAGGAAAGTCCCGGAGAGCTGTGGAGGCAGGCACTCACCTAGCACGGAGCGAGCAGGAACCCGATAGCCCCGGCGGGCCAGTGAGCGCCGTTTTAAAGCCGCCAGCCCCGTGCGCGCGAACAACCCTCGCTGCGACGCATGCGCTGAACCCATGGCAACGATAGCGACGCTATCGCCCTGGCGGGACCGGAGCCTCGCTGCGGCGCAGGAGTTGTACCCATGTCAGCGCTCGAGTCAGGCTCTCTCTCCCTTTTTCCCTTCTCCCCCTAACAACTTTCCAGCATTTCAAGCGTTCAGCGCGGTTCGCTGCAGCGCTGAGCGCCCTCGGGGCGGCACGCGCCGCGGCACGGCGGCGGTGCCGGACGTGACGCACGCGGGGGCGGCCCTGAGCCTGCCCTGGGCGTGGGCAGCAGCTCGGCCCGGCCCCGTTCGGGATGTTTTGGCATTTAAATCGAAACCCTACACCGCGCGCAGGTAAAAGCCTCTGTTTATGATGGGTACGGCCGCAGGCTGTGCTTACAGCTCAAGCCCCTGTGTGACTTCATTACGATTCTCACAGCCTTTAAAACAGAGAGGGGAGACGGGGGGGTCGTTTCCAAAGCTTTGTGACACAGCAGTCGCTCCAACTCCTCCCTCTCCAGCTGGAGAGGGTCTGCTCCGCATCGCCTCTCACGGCACTGACGCTGTGAAATGTTCTGTGGTCCCCTCCGAGACTTGTCAGCGGTTTAGGGGGGTGCCCCCAGCCCTCACCTGCTCCTCTGCTGCAGCATCCCCCTGCCCCATGTCCGCCCAGAATCCCCCCGCTCCCTTTGATTCTCCCCCCAAAAGGCAGAATGTGAAGCAAACTGCCCGGCCAGCAGCTCGGTCCTTTCCTAGTCAGATGTGTACACACCCCCCTCTCCCCCCGAAAGGGGAGCTCTGCTGCAGCAATGAAGGGGGGGCAGGGAAGGGTCCCCCACAAACAGCTGCAGCTACTCCAGCCCCCGTGCTGCCGGCTGGTGGCTGCCCCACGGTGGGGAATGTGCCAGAGGTCGATGTCTCTCACACCCAGTTTGGGTTGGACCCCTGGGCAGCGATGCTCCGCCCGAGGCCTCCATCGGAGGCCGCAGGCAGGTTCCTCGCTGCTGCCTTTGCGCCTCAGACGCAGCCGCCCTTGGATCCTCCTGAAGCCATGCGGCCTGCTGCGGTGCTCCGGCGCCCCACAGGCTACCCCAAAAGCTACTTCCTAGACTGACATGGAGCAGAAAGAGAGCAGAGTTTTCTCCTGCTAGGCACAGGAGACTCCCGTGTGGGAATTCATGCAGGGACCCCCCCTGGTGCAGCAGGAATCATTTAGTGGTGCAGCAGGAATCATTTATTGGTGCAGCAGGAATCATTTATTGCTGCAGCAGGAATCATTTATTGGTGCAGCAAGAATCATTTATTGGTGCAGCAGGAATCATTTATTGCTGCAGCAGGAATCATTTATTGCTGCAGCAGGAATCACTTACTGGTGCAGCGGGAATCATTTACTGGTGCAGCAGGAATCATTCATTGCTGCAGCAGGAATCATTTATTGGTACAGAACAGGCAGTTTACAGAGAGGAAATCCAGCAGCCCGAGCACTTCCCTGGCACTCCTGCACCACTGCTGCTCTCTGAGTTTGCTCCATTGTTATCTTCATCCCGTATCAGGTTGATCTTCTCCAGCAGGGAGGCAAGCGTCCCCCTGCCTCACGCTTCAGGCAGTGTACTGCAGTCCGCTCTTCTTTATCACCAGGCCATCCTTCCAGTATCAGCAGCCTGTTGTTCTCCCTTGTCCTGAAACCCTCCTGGGACCCTTTCTGCTTTCCTACGCTCCCAGTGCCCTTCACCCCTCCCCCGGAGGCACTGCACAGAGACGGCACTCGGTCCCAGAGAGACTGCAGAGCACAGCTGGATGGAAGATGCACCGCAACACACCCAGCACTCCTTTCTCTGCAGGAACAAGCAACAACCTCTCGGCAAGACTCAAGATGCTTACACAAGTGGCTCCACGACGTGTCTCAGATCCATCTCACCTCATCACCTGACCTGTGGAGTCCTTGTGTGAGCCAGAAAGAGAACCAGCCTTGGCCAGGAAGAGCGAGAGCGTCTCTTTCCCCCCGGAGTGGACGGCGGCTTGCAGGCATCAGGGCTGCTCAGCAGCCTGCCAGGCGTCCAGACCTGGGCTCTGAGAAGGAAAGGGGAAGGGAGAGGAGAAGAGGGGAAGGGGAGGGGAGGGGAGGGGAGGGGAGGGGGGCCCTCAGGGATCGGCCAGTTCCAACCCCCCTGCCATGGGCAGGGATGCCTCACCCTGGATCGGGCTGCCCAGAGCCACCTCCAGCCTGGCCTCCAAATCGCCCAGGGGTGAGGCTACCACCACCTCCCTGGGCAACCTGTGCCAGAGCCTCACCACCCTGATGGGGAAGAGCTTCCTCCTGGCATCCAATTGGAACCTCCTCCCTTCTGGGTTTTGTTCCATGCCCCCCAGCCCTGTCACTCCCTGACACCCTTGAAGTCCCTCACCTGCCCCACTTCCCCTCTTCATCCCCTCAAACCATCGGCACCTGGGCTCAGCTGGAGTCTCCTCCCACCCCAGGTGTGGCCACCTGGCCCCTCCCACCCACTCCCCTATTTAATCCCCTCCCCAGGAAGAGCAGCCCCCCTAAGATGAGCCTGCCTGGGCTGAGGATCCTCCTCTCATCCTTGGTGAGTGTCTCTGGTGCATGCTGGGTGATGGTGGTGGTGACAGAAGATTGGGGTCCTGGCGGCCCCCTGGCTGTCAGGGCCAGGGCTGATGACTGCCCCAATCCCATCCAGGGGTGCTGGCTGGGGCTCCCTGCTGGGGCTGAGCTCCTCTGGGTGGTGTCCTGGCTGGTGAGAGCCTTGCCCCTGGCGCTGGGCTGGGGGCAGAAGTGGTGGTGGTGGTGATGGAGCAGGAGCTGTGATGCTAACCACACGGCTCTGACCTGGAGGCCCCTGGAGTCTGCTCTCCTCCCCCCATAGCCCTCTGCTGCTGTGCCTCATTTGCAGAGCCTCTCCTCCCCCTCACTGCCTCCCTCCAGAAAGAAGGGAAGGAGGGAACAGCCGTGAGGCAGATCTGGAACTGCTTCCCCTCACCCGTCAGCTCTGAGCAGGCAGCCCCCAGGAAGGGGCGGGGTGGGCAGGGAGAAGCACAATGCCGGCGAGAACAGCCAGGACAGGACTGCATCTCCCCCCCTGTGCTTCTGTTCAGTGGGGCAAATGCAGAGGGGGAAATAGTTCAGGCTGGCTGGGAAGCCTCTCTCACACCCCTGGAGAGGAGAAATCCCTGAGCAGAGAGACTGAGCAGGGAATCCCCGTCCTGAACACACAGAAGCAGCATGAACCAGGCTGGGATGGGCCTCGGGGAGCATCAGGTCCAACCTCCCACGCAGGGGAAGATGAAATAGGATGGGAAGAGAATTAACCAGGTTGGAAAAGGCCTCAGAGGTCCTCGAGTCCAACCTCCCACCCAGCCCCATCTGATCAACTCGACCATGGCACCAAGGGCCCCACCCAGGCCCCTCCTGGACATCTCCAGGGAGGGAGACTCCACCACACCCCCCCGGGCAGCACATCCCCAGGGCCAACCTCTCTTGCTGGGAAGAACTTTCTCCTAACCTCCAGCCTAAACCTCCCCTGGCACAGCTTAAGGCTGTGTCCTCTTGTTCTGGTGCTGGATGCCTGGGAGGAGAGCCCAACCCCCACCTGGCTACAGCCTCCCTTCAGGTAGGTGTAGAGAGCAAGAAGGTCTCCCCTGAGCCTCCTCTTCTCCAGGCTAAGCAACCCCAGCTCCCTCAGCCTCTCCTCACAGGACTCTGTGCCCCAGCCCCCTGCCCAGGGCTCTGTGCCCCAGCCCCCTCCCCAGCCCTGCTGCCCTGCTCTGGACCCCTTCACCTGCACCCTGCTTACCGTGGCACCCTGCAGAAGGCTCTCTGGTGGAAGACTCCTGGGGGGATGGCTCCCAGCTGGTGAAGAGCATCTACAGCCCACACAGCTCCAGGCCTCTCAGGCTGTGCCTCTCTCTCTCTCCAGGAGTGAGGGCATCCTGTCCCCTAGGCAGGGAAGGAAACACAGCTGTGAAATCAGAGCAGTGGGGTCTGAGACCCCCAGGAGAACCCAAACCGAACCTTGGAGCTGGCCTCAGAGCTCCTCTGGGGGAAGCTATCGCTGCTAGGAGCGCAGAGCCCCCCCCGGCGCGGCTCAGCCCTCGGCCTCCTGGAGGCAGCACTCGCCGCTGCCCATCTGCAGTGCCGACCGTGACGCGCGGGGACAGCACTGAGCCACCGGGCGGCGGCACAGCTGCGCTGCCAACTGCTCGCGATGTGGCTGGGAGGGTCCCGGGGGGAGAGGGGGGGTCCCGAGAGGACGGGGGGGTCCCGGGGCTGCAGGGACGCCGAAAACCACAGTGAGACCTCCCCGAATCCTGCAGGACCCCAAAACCTTCAACCCCAGAGACCCCTAACCCTCACAGCCCCTCCCCAGCTCCTTTGGAACCCTCCAGAGGGCCCCCCCAATTCCTCTTTCACGCCCCCGGGACCCCCGGCGCCGGCACCCCCGGGAGCAGCGCCCATCTCACCTCCCCCCCTCTGCCCTCTCCCTTTTGGGGGTCCCTAAAGGACCGTGGGGGTCCTGAGGGCTCCCCAAGGGTCTGTAAGGGTCCTTGGCTGTCCGCAGGGTTCTGGGGGGGTCCGTAGGGGTCCCCTAGGGTCTGGAGGGATATGTGGGGGTCCCCAAGGGTCTGCAGGGGCCCGTAAGAGACCCCCGCGGACCCCTACGGACTCTTAAGGACCATTCCAGACCCCTGAGGACCCCCGCAGAGCCCCACAGACCCTTGGCGACCCCTGGGGACCCCCGCGGAGTCTGGCGGACCCTTACGGACCCCCCAGAGCCCCCCCAGACCCAGCCCCTCCCCCCAATTCCCATCCCACCTTTTTCTGCCCTTCTGGGATCCCCTTCCGACCCTCCCGGGACCCCTCCCCAACCCTTAAGAGCCCCTCCCGGACCCCCTCAAACCCTTTTGACCCTCCCCCGCGCCCCCCCCCCCCAAAAAACCATCCCCCCTGCCCCCTCCCCTCGCTGGGGTCCTCAGGGGTCCGCTGCAGCCAGCGAGCCAATGGGAGAACCCCAGGGGCTGCACCCCTGCCCCACCCCACGGGGACCCTGCCCCACGGATCCCTGCCCCATAGCTCCTGGCCCCCGCCCCCCCTCATTCACCGGCACCAGTTCGAGGCACTGGGAGCCGCTGGGAGGTACAGGGATGGGCTGGGAGGGGGATCAGGGGGACTGAGAGTGCTGGGAGAGGGACTGGGGGGACTGGGAGCCACTGGGAGGGTGGGGAGGGGGGACTGGGAGGTACTGGGAGGAGGTTACTGGGGGGACTGGGAGCACTGGTCCTAACCCCCAACCCTAACCCCCCCACCCTAACCCAACAGAACAGTTGCTTTTTTCAAAGTTTCATCCTACTTACTCCCTTACTTCAAATAACTTACTTCTTTGTTAACTGCTTAATCTGTCAACGACTTAGATCTTACGAGTTCAAGTTTTCACACTTCACTCCTCTTACCAAGAGAGATGACTTCATCAGGCCCAAATACGTCATACAGAAGGATCCAGACACAATGATCTACAAACACAGCAAACCCTATCCTCACCACTGTCTTTTACAATATGCTTTAAAGGTATGTTACATCTTCTCTTGTCTAAGACACTCAAAAATCCTAAGTTGTTTTATGTTAGCAAGATTCTCCTTGATCTATAAAGATAAAGCTGGCCAGGCTCCATCTCCATAAGTAAAGAAAAATCTTGCACGTAAACAGCAAAAGTGAAAAGGCTTCTTTGCCGGGTCAAAGGTGACATCTTGACTATTCACGGTTCTGCCCGGTATAAAATTGACTGTAACCTAACAATCCATCCTTACTCATCCTAACAATGCTGCTCTTTCGATACTTTGGTTTTGCTAAGGCACCAATCCTATAGATACTATCTTTGGCCTAATGTTGGTTGTTCTTCTTTCAAATTTCTCCTAGCTAAAACTTCCAGAATTCTTATATCCTCCATAAACTTTGTTAAATCACGCTTGAAACCGCACATAAAATGAAAGTTTGAGAATGTAATATACTTTAGCCATTTTTTAGGGGGGATGTAACACCTGAATTCTCCCTTGTTTTTTATAACCTAAAATGCAAATGTATTTTGTGTTATAATCAGACTAACTATTTAAAATTAAGACAAACTGGTGAGTTAACATACAAGTCCATGACAACATATTCTCTAACCACACAACAATTAAGCAATTGTGATATTCAGTCCTAATACACATAGCTTTATGGTACATTCTCCCGATTGATGCTTTTGATCTCAGATTATCGTAACAGACATTGTGACCTGTGTTAGGTAGGTCTGCTGATTTTCAGCTTCATGTGAAATGTTATTTGTCCCATCCTTGTGATTCTTGTGCTGTTGTTTGTTGAGATGATTGCAGTACTGCGTTGCAGAAGTGATGTTTCCGGGTGTTGACATGGGTTAGCTATTTTTTGCTGGCATTACTAAAACCTTAGTTATAAAATATGCATCCTTTTTGTTTTAATATATAATCCCTCTCTTAAAACGATTTTGAATACGAACAAAAAAAAATCTCATTCTATAATATCCCTATATCAAACTCTTATGCTAACACCAAAAATCTCTACAGAACTGAAAGAACTATGTTAAAATTAAATTATCAAATCAATGTCTAAAAAGAAACTAATAAAAAGTTAGAGCTCTTTCAAAATGCCATGGCACAAAAAAAAAAAAAAAGTTTGAACCAAAAGTTAAAATTTGAACTCACAGAAAAATGAAAGTTTGAGCTCATTACTAAATGCTTATACCTTAGTACAATCACTAATTACTTAATACTTATAAATACTAAATACTTACTATTCATTATGCTTACAGGTAAAACAACTATTGAAAACAGAAAAAAAAAATCTCTAAAACACATCACAATCAGAAATAATGAAATAATGAAATAATCATTGTTGCTTTAAATCAGAACACAACTTTCATAGACTAGAGAGGTTATCAGAAAGGGGGGGAGAAATGGGGGGGGGGAGGTGGCTGGCTAGCAAAGGCACCATAGGGACAAAGAGAGGGGGGGGAAAAGGGGGGTGGGAAGAAAGCCACCGAATTCACACCAGCTGCCCTTCCAGGCAGCCTCGAGGTCAAATGTAGGATTCGCTGAAGGCATGGAGACTTCCATAGGAGGTGATAGCAGCAATTTTGAGCTACATTGATGTTTTTGAGCCTAAAACTCGAGGTGCTTGTAGCAGATGCCACTGTCTCTTCTCCACTTCATATTGCTGGATGTCAGTGCATACAACTTACAGCAGCAGTTCCTAAAGTACACAAAAGTATCTGGCAATCAGTGTTTCTTACAGGCTTCTAGGACAGTCATCTTCTCCCAAGTCATGCTTTTTGCCTAAAGTGTCCCTTCTGTCCACAATTAAAACACATGGAAAAACTTTTAAGAGTTAGTGGGGGGGGTGTCCAGCAGCAGGGGGGGAGTGGGCTGCTGTTGCTATTGGCCAGGTGCCAGTGACTGCAGCTCCAAGGGAGCAGGTGAGCTTAGTGGCCATGGTGGGGGAGGGGGGCTGGGGGGCGTAGATGTCAAAGAAGAGCTTTGTTCTGGTGAAATGGCATTACTATTGTAACAGCTTTATAATGCTCTGCTAATTGATCTAAAGAATCTTTAATTAGTCCCCATGTTGTAAGGGAAGATGTAACAATTTTGTTTACTTTTGTTGCCGCCCTGAACGATGCCATCCCTCCCCGCTCCCATGTCTTTTCATTCTACTTTTTTTTTTCCCTCCAAGATGTAAGTAAATGACTCTGAATATCAAGTTATCTTCTTTTGTTACTTGATTACCCATACGTGTTCCTCAACAGGAGGCACCGACCCTCAGTTTCCCCAGTCGCTTACCTCTGTCCGGGGTGACCATTTGTTGTAGTATCGATGTTTTACTTACTTTGAGCAGTGCTTTTTGGGCCAGATGTAAGCAGCTGAAGACATTTATTACATTATACAGCAAAGTTATATAGTCTAATCAGAAGGCACACGTGGCACATCTCAATTGGGCATTTTCTACTGGCATACGTGTAATTAAGGCATACAATAGGTCGTAATAATGAAACTATTTTAACATGTCCAACCAAACTCTGCCCAGTTTCTCTCCTTCGGTTCCAAAGTGTTTACATTACTCTGAGTCAAAGGCAAAACATAGCTTTCTCTGACTCGAGCAAAGGCAAATCTTCCCCATAGTCTTCCAAAGCCATCCCAAAACATCTTCCCACATAATACCATTCCTCTACATCCAGTTAAACAGGAGAGTTTCTGGAATGTAAAAGCAAATCCTAGGGAGAGCAAAACAGGGTTTCAAAGCATAAATATAACATGTGTATCACGTAAAAACAGTGGACCTTCCTTTTTGTCTGTCATGGGAGGGGGGGTTATCCTTCTTTGTTTCTTTGGGTTTTTTTTTCTTTTTGTTTCTTAGTTTTCAATACAAATGGAAAAAAATCTTCAAAGAGGGCCCCACTCAGCTGCTCCCCACACACAGGGGCAAGAGAAGCCCCTAACTGGTCAGTGTTGCCACCCCTCTTAAGGGGATCGGTTGGCACCTAAGGTGCACCTGGGGGTATCAAAGGGGAATTTGGGGGCACATAGAAGGATCAGGAGGGCCTCTGGAGAGTCTCCCAAAGGATCTTTTAGTTGGATATTTAGGGTTATTTGGACCCCCACCACAAAGGCCACTACTGCAAAGCTTCCCCCCCGCCCCACCACAACTAACCCTAACCATCCCACTAAAACACCCTCAGGAGTCTCTCCATTGATCTCCACATGCCTCTAAATTCCCATTGACTTCCCATTCAAATTAAGAAACTAAAAATAAAACCAGTGATGTTTCCTTTGTGTGTCTTATGGGTTTTTTTAATTTATAAATAAGAGTAATTTCAAAGCCTTTTTGCATCCACATTACTACTGTTCTGCAATCTCTCGATTAAGAGCACAACTTTTTCTCTGCTGGAATACCTCACACTAATACTTACATTTTTTTCATGGGTTTTCATCCCCTCTGAGAGCATTCAGGCCTTCAGGCAGCTTTTTTGGGCAGCTTCCCCCACCCCTCATTCACCTGCTGCTCTCCTGCATCATCACCCACCCCCATGTGGTATCATGGATGGAAAGGGACAGCTGAGAGGCTGCCCTGCTTTTTATCACCCTGACCCACGGACGCCCTTCTGGGTAGGATTTGCACCTTCAGCACACAGCTGAGTTTTTGCTGCACTTGTCTTCTCTGTGAGAGCTTCTGCGCAGGTCTGCATCTCCAAGCGTGTCACACCTTCTGGGATTTACTACCCCAAAATCACCTTGCAGTTGGTGCATTTCTTGATGGCAATCAATCAATCTCTTCCATCTGTTGCTCTCATTGTTTTGTTTCAGCTTTCTGAGCCTGTGTCGGTACAAGTCCTTCTCAGGGCACCGCAAACAGAGACAGACAAAGCTTCCTTTTCTCCAATAGTTCCAGGAAGATTTCCGGCACTCCTAGGCAAGCACCGACAGAGTAACGGCTGTGAAGTGACATCAGCCTGTCACTGGAGCTGGGCATTCTGAGCAGATGAGGAACCCTGGGGAACACCTGCAAAGAAATCTTGGTTCCTCTGCACAGCAGCACCGGCCTTAGAGACAAAGCTGTCTTTGATCTGGGCACCAGCTGCAGCTCTCAGCGGTGCCTAGCTGCAGAGCAACGGCCTGCACCTTCATCCTGATCCAGGTGGAGAGAGAACTGCCAGGAACACAACTTCTCTGCTCCGGTTGCAGCATCCCCAGGTGCCGAGCACAGCCTCGCCGTTAGCGAGGAACACAGCCCCTGTGAGAAGCTCCTGGGGTCAGGGGACAAATAAGAGGTTTTCCACAATGGAAACAAGGGAAGTCTCTTTGCCACCCCCATTATACCCATCAGAGGACTTCTGCTTACCTACCTGCTCGGTCAGAATCCACACTTACAGTTCCACACTTCAGTCATTATGGCATGCACTAGGAGCCCAGAGTTCCAAGTATCTCTGGGTACAGTTGAGCCAACCGGCGGCTGCCGCTGAGCCCCGGCGCGGTCCCGGCAGCTGCTATAGAGAAACCCCTCAAAGCAGCAGAGGCTAAGACTGACCAGGCACACAGCAGAGAAGCTCAGAGCTCTACCAGCCCCAGTCCTGCATCGAGCCGTTTTAAAGCACTCGGCGCCATGGTGGTGAGGGCGGTGCCTGCTTGGTGAGGGCGGTGCCATCTTGCGAGGGGTGGTGCCAGCTCGGAGAGGGCGATGTCAGCTCGGGAGGGCGGGGACCATCTTGTGCAGGGCGGCGACTTTTTGGAGAGCGCCGCCGGCATCCGGTATAGGAAGGTTGCCGTCGTAGGGAGGGCGGCGCTGTCTTGGTGCCCCTCGTCCCGTTTACGTGTCTCCAGACCCCCTTTGTCACCTCACGCTCAGCTTTCCATGGGTTTTATTCCCCTCCAAGACTGTTGAGTTCTGAGCAGCTGAGGAGCCCTGGGGAACACCTGTACAGAAATATTCCTCCAAGAGCTGTCAGAAAAACGTTCATTCCCCCAGCAAGCAGCTCTGGCTTCAGAGCAAAAGCCTTCTGTGATCATTCTGTTTAGCTCAGCACCAGCTGCAGCCCATCAGTATTACCAAACTACAAAGTAATGGCCTCCTCCCGATGCCCTCCCAGTCCCAACAGTTTCCTCCCACCAAAGGACTGGGAGAGAACTGGAAGCGACTGGGAAGAAACTGGTAGAGACTAAGAGGTAGTGGAGGCTCAAGTGGGAGGCGTTGGGAAGAACTGTGAGAGAGCTCCGAGGGAACTGGAAGGGACTGAGAACAACTGGGAAAAAAGTCCCAAACAGGACTCTAAATGGGCCCAAATGGCCCCAAAGTAGACAGAGCCCCCCCCCCCCCCCCCCCCCCCCGATTTTTCAGCCGTTTCAAGCTCTCAGGGCACTTAGAGACGAGCCAGCAGCATGCGGCACTAGCAAGGCAGCACACGCCGCTACACAACTGCAGTGTCGACAATTGAACACATGGTGGCAGTACCGAGCACTGACGGGGCATCTGCCCCCGTGCGTGGGGCCCAGCTCAGCTGGGCTCCGTTCACTTTTTTGCCATTTAAATTTGAAACAAAACCACAACACACAAAAGAAAACCCACTATTTTTAATTTATATATACACAATTTAGATTTCAAAACCCCACGTGCCTCTACTTAGGATTGGGGTTGTATTCTAGAAGCCTTTATATATAATAGAGGAGATAAGGGGGGGGGGGGTGTCATTTCAAAGCCAGGGAGGGCATGGCTGGGGATCTTGGGCATGCGGGGAACACCCAAAACCAGAGTGACACCCCCCCACACCCCCAGATAGTGTGGGACCCCAGAATCCGAGATCCCACAACTCCACAGAACATCCCAGATACTGTGGGGTGCTTAGTTGCCGGCATCAGGCTGTAGATGGGCCTGAGAGAGAGAAACAACTGTTCTCATCATCGGTTAGCTCCCTTTGGAATGGCACAGGGACAGTACGTGGGCCCTCCAGACTCCTAACCACCTGTGAAGGGGTAAGGATGCAGGAAGACAAGTCACAAATACTGGATGCTGTGTCAGTGAGGAATAGTTCTTCATCAGAACTCGAGAGTGTTGCTACAAGGCTCTTAAACACATCCATGGAGAACGGAGCAGTAGCTCTGGAGTTGCTTCTGCTTGCTTCCAGCCTTGAGTAACATGTTGGTTATCCCTGGGCCACATGAGAGGGCAAATCTCTTCATCCTTGCCTTCAGCAGAAGATAATATAATGCATCTTTTGGCAAAGAGAATATTAATCACTAGTTGATCAGTTTAGACTCTCCAGCTCTTGGAGGACTTGTGGGTCTTTGCCAGACAGCAGCTTCCCTAGGGAACAGAATTGCAGCACCATGCCAGATTAGGTATTGAGTCTGGGTTCAAGCCATCATTTGCTTTATTTTGCTTCTAAATAATGGCAAAAGCTTACAGTAAGGTGTACTGGTGTGAGAAGGAAAACCAAAACCAGCTCTGTGTTGGGACAGCTTTATTTCCTGCAAGTTAACTCAAGGTGGCTGGAGTACAGCCCTGAGCCTCAACAGGACTACAAGACTGGAACTCTACAGCTATTTCTGGGACTGCTTTTGATTAACGCTTTGCAAACTGTCAGGGTGGAACCGGCTTTTTCTCTAACAGATGTCCTTTCAGAACCGGGTACCCGTCGTTTTCAATTAGCAGAATCTCAAGTGGTGCCTGTTCCCAACAGAGGGCACTCCGAACCTGGAGATAAGGAGACTCACGGGAGCAAAACCTTCAGCTGCTCCTTACTCCGAGCACTCTGGGGGTGAAATCGACTGGGAGGCCCGCCCCGCACAGAACAGGGTCCCTGCGTGACCTGGTACTACTCAGGGGAGGTCTAGCACAAGCAGACCAGGAGGAAGGGTCGCCAGTGTGAAGGATGAGTGTCTCTGCTAATGAAAACTAGAGGAGGTAATTAAGCGAGGAATATGATCCTTGGCAGCTTGTCGTCTTTTTCTTGGAAGAGTTATAGCAGTCATCATGGTATAAGCTTACCTGACCATTTATTTTTTTAATTCTATAAAAAACCTGATTACCTAAGTTCATCATAACAGAGTGGTAGTTCTGAAGCTACTTGATCATCACACTTGTATTTACTTAACTGATCTTTACCAGCCTGTATTAAAATCAGAAGGAAGGTTGTTAAGGGCATAGCTTGGTGCTTAGTCTCTTTAGAGCACTTGGCAAGTGGTTTTGATCAGTTTTATTAGTAAATGTGCTATCAAGGCTCGGTCAGTTGGAGAAGTAGGATGTTACATTTTTACTTGCCTCTGCTCCTGAAAAGAACTTGAGCTGTTAGGTTGTAGCGGGTGTTTGGAATGGATGTCACACAGAATATTCTCTTAGTACTTTATAGTTTTAGGTTTATAGAATAGGATTTTGCTTGCTGGGTCCTTTGGAAGGGAGCAAAGAAAAGTGCATCATTCTGTCTTTGATTTGCACTTGACTTGCACTTATTTTTTTTTTTTTATTTGTTTTCATTCTTCTCTCACACTTCCCTCTCCCTAGCATGGTTTCCAGCTTGACTCTTCTGCAAAGCATTACTCAGAAATGCCAAGCACTCTTTAACGGGTTGGGCAAGACAATGAAGAATTACAACAGCACTTGGAATGTATCGGCCAGGGATGGCTGACAAGTGCTTTTCTCTGCTTGATACTTAACGTGCTGGGAGACACAGCTAACAAAATGGACATTGTTTTTCGTGATTTTCTTGTTTAATTAATTGCTGTAGCTCATTTATGCAATTTAATTAGACTTTTATTCTCCCTTTCCTTCAGCCCATTCCCTCCCATCAAATTTATCCTGTCACAAAACCCCCTTCCATCAGGATGTTGCCAGGCTTGTGCCTGGAATAACTGCAGCTGCTTCGTGAAGAAGGCAGGTACAAAACCATCTATGATCCATGAAGAACTAGGGTCTTTGCCCGTGTCCTGCAGCAGGTTTCAGCTGTGAATATTATGGCTACACCAGTGTTAACTTGATATAGATGGGCAAACCCAGAGTAAGCAGCTACAGCTTCTCTGAGAATAGCTTGGCATGGTGAAATGGGGGTAAGCTCCACGCTGAATAAAGACTTGGTGGTTGTGCTACTTCTTTAGCTGGTCAGCGTTACAAGCGTTAGGTCATGGAATGTTGAAATCCAGAACAAATGCCTACTGCTAAGACCATGTCTAAAGAAGAAGAGGAAGGGATCTATGGTGGGGTGGGAAAGGGAAGAGCTCTCACCTATTAAATAAAAAGAAAAAGAAAAAAGGGAAAAAAAGGCAGCTAAATAACTAAAATGTAAATAGCCCCCACCTAGTTCTGACAAAGCAGGGAGGAGATGAAGTTGTATTAGGGGATTCTAGGCTCTTTTCAGAACAAGGGAGAGAAGGGGAAGAAGCTAACTACAGAGCACATGTAATGTCCCAGGTTGTTATGCAGTGCTTCCTTCTCTATGTATCCATGGCACAAAGAAGCAGCTCCAACTTCATCTCTTCAGAGGTTCTTGGTGAACTTGCTCTGCCTGAGGTCTTCAGGCCTGTGCCATTTATTGGGCTCTACCACCAGACTGTGGTAGGAGTGGTTCACCAGGGCACTTGGCTAATTAAAAAACAACTGTGTGGCCGCTCTTCAATGTACATTCAGTGCATTTGAAAAGAGGACAAGGAACAAAAAATGGAATTCACCATCCTGCATTCCCTCTGCCAAAGATCCAGGCCACAGGGGTTTGTTTCCTTCAGCAGCTCTGACGGTGGAGTGCAAGGTTTATTCATTCTCTGGCTCCTCTTCACTTACGCAGGCCTGTAAGCAGGGGGAGGAAGGGAAGGTAGGGCATCAGTGTGGAGCAAGTGCCACGCTTAAGACAACAGAAATAGCATAAAAATAACAAAAGTGTTTTGTGGTGGTTTGTTGGGTGTTTTGGGCTTTTAAATATGGCTGACTACAGATGAGGAACAGGATTGAGAGCTTGGAGTTGATGCGGTTAAGTAGTTTTCAGGTCTATACCAGACCTGAATATGCTGCAGTTAGACTAAGGAATAGATATGAACTGAAGTGTTAGATCTATGTGTCCTCAGCATCTGGAGCTGCATAAAACTTGGTTAGGAATTTTCAAAGCTTAGGGGTCATCTCTGTTGGGATAAAGCAGCTTCTTGAAACTGCAGTGATGAGCTTTTTTTTTTTTGTAGATGCAGCAGTAAAAGCAGATCTACTTCTGTTGCCAGCAGTAAAGATGAATGTTTTTCAGCTGAAGCATCACCTCTTAAACATGCAGCTTCTGTTTGATCAAAACACTTTGCAAATTCATGTTGTTGATATTCAGCAAATTGTTTGTTTGGGGAAAAGTCTACCTAGAAAGAAAAGCAGAAGTGTTTGTTTTGAGGACATAAAAATAGGATTTTATTTTTTTTAAGTAGAAGTTTCCTTTGAAATATCCTGGCCATCAAAATTTGGAGGGGATAGGGGGAAAAACCAATCCCAAAGCACTCCCTCCTCCAGTGCTTCGGTCGGGATTTTGTTTTTCTTTTGAACTGAAGAATGTTACTTGTGCGCTTGTACCCATCAGTTGATCTAATAAAGAACATACTTGCAATCTCTGACTGTTACGGGGTCTAATTCTTTAAGGCTGCATGCTCACAGCTGCCTCGTGCCCCTGGCATGACAGAGTGCACCGCAAAAGACTTGATTAGGGAGTATTACAGTGAGCAATCGTCACTGAAGCTTTGGATTGTTCAATTAACTGATATCTCTTGTTGTGACCCTGTCGATACTGAGGTCTACACTTGATCAAAGTCACACCCGGCCTTATCATTTGGCCCTTGCCACTGGTAGACCTGAGGAAAGACAAGTCAGTGAGATCTGGTTGCACAACTAAAATTAAACTAAAGCTCTTAAACCATTAATGTAGTATTTGGAGGGGACAGATTGTGGTGAGGACAGACTGAAGCCTCACAACCGTGCCATTCACTGCTTGGTATTACAAATACAGTCTTAAAAGGCAAAGAAGATCTATTGCTCATCTTTCTACCTCTTAGATAAAGAGAGGCTACCACCTGTCATCCTTCAGGTTCTTGATGTAGCGCTAGATCACAATACAAAATCATGCTTTGAGCCTCTTCTACTGTGTAATTGAGATTGTACAGCAGTGCTGAAACAAATACAGACAATGATGGCAAAAGACGCAGCAAGCAGGAAGGGCTGACAAATGATGGTGATGAGCTAGGCCTCCTGCAGTCTCAGCAGGTATGGCAGGGTACTTGGAAATAACAGCTTTAGTCAGACTTCAAAGCTGTCTCTGTGTTAACCGTTTCACAGTTACCAGGGCAAGAGTGCTTCTTTGCCTCCGATGATGAGGATTCTGTTACTAGAAGAGAACAAGACAAAAAGCAACCCAGAGCTGATGTCCTGACCTGTGCTGCAAGCAGGCAGAGCCTGAACGTGAGCTTAGGCCGAGGGAGTGGTAAGAGCTCAGCCTTTCCTTCCTGAAAACTCATTGGAAACCTTCTCCTTTGGCCTCAGGAGAATAATTTTGGTTTTCAATAAGAGATTTATTATCCTTTGGCTAAGTACTCTGACCCAGAAACTCCTGCAGTGAAGACTTTAACACATCTTCTATCAAGCATCCTAATACATTGCCATTAAATAATCAGTGCAGCGATTCCAGTGCACAGTAAAACTTCTAGAACACTTCCCACCCCCCGATAATTTGAGTCTCTTTAGCTTAAGTGTGTGACTTGAAATAGAAACTATTGCAACCAACCCCATTCCCCCCACCCCCCTCTCGGAGTCACTGAAATATAGAACAGAAGCAGTTGTGGAACTGAAATAGAAATAACTGTATTTATAGAGTATCGTGATGCAGTGTGAGTGGTGGAAGTGCTAATTAAGATGAAGCACACACTTAAATCCTGCTTTTGTGAGCAACACTACAAAACTGTCAGTGGATTTTATTTATTTATGCGGCCGTGGGCTTTTTCGTGAAGAAAAATAATATCTGACTGACTAATCTGTGAGATTTTCTGCAACTGAAGGCCAGGAGGTCAGTAGATTACCATGACGATGACGAGACGTAACTGGATTGTGGTCTGGAAGTACCTATTATCAGTCATAGTTCGGGGAAATATTTTTCTCCTCCCAGTAGGAGGTTTTTTGTCAGTGCAGTGAAGGCCAGGAATGGGAGGTACAGTTTGAATACTTAATTTAACAGCTGATAGCCACCAAGGAAGGCTGCCAAGAACACAGCATTTCCCTTTAATGTCTTTGACTTGCGTCAACATGTCTAGAAGTTACTGAATTCATAGGCTGGGTGCTTCATAGGGAGGTTTTGGAGTTGAACTTGAACTTAAGCTACGCTCATCGCTCTTCAGCACCGTTGTTATTCCGTGGAGCCTCAGCTCTATGAAAAATCATGAATTTGGAGAGATGAAGAGAGGCTGGGGAACATGTAACCCAGGATAAGTGAAAGGGCACATTGGGAGGAAAGAAAAGAGAGTGATCTCATCAGAAAAGGATATATAAAACTGAAATGAACAGAATAATTCCATTAGGGAATGAAGGAAAGTGATCTTGTTAGTGTTGAAGCAACAGGGCAAGGGCATTATCGGGAGAGCGGGTGGCTACCGAGAGTGGAGTTGCAGTTAGCTCCGAGCCGGGAGATTTGATTTGGTTCAGCCTTTCCTTCAACAAAAAGGAGGTAAAACCAGAAAATCCATATTCCTGACCACTAGCTGTTCCAGAAATGAAAACCTGAAAGGAGTTGAATGTGTATATTGTTTTGCATCTTCTTGAACAAGATGCAAAACCAGAAAATGTTTTCTGTTGTCATGAAATGATATTTCACAGCAAGATGAGGGCATCTGGCACTCAGTGCCCCAGTTTTTAGTTGAGAATCAAGTATCTGTTCCTCCTCTCACTCTCATTCATACAAGTGGAAGAAAGGCAGGAGTTAGGCTGAAATAAATAAACCAAAATTGCTATTTGGTGGTTGCTGTGAAATTTATAGAGGGTCATCTTATCCACTGCTCAGCCGCAGTTTTTTACCTCCTGTTCGCTAGAAATTATTATATTGTGCTGGCAGGAGCTATCAATAGTTAAGCGATGGTCCGAGGAATGGGACTGAAGAGCAACAAAATTGTCTGTGTTCTTCAGCAGTACCTTAGCATCTTAAACCCTGGTGAAGAACCTTTACGTGGCTGGTTTCTATTCCTATTACAGTAATCTTTCTGAAGAGAAAACTTCACGTATAAGTACTAGCTTCTTTCCCAAACGGACTTTGTCATTTCAAGCCCATTCTGTAGAAGTGTGACGTTTCCTCATGCTGCTGCACCGAGCCGGTAAATCAGGGAGCTGCTTAAACGGCTTCTGCAGACTATGGAAAATTCCATCCCACCATGACAAAGTAAGAAGGAAATCAATATTTAATCTCCTGTAGCATCCCTTCTAATAATGCTGTAGAACCCCCAAGTTATGGGGAATTTATGTGCTTTGCAAAAAGTACTCGTTCTCCTGAGCTGTAGTGAAGGTGGTTGTGAGTCCATGCTACACTAGAGGGGCACCTCTGAAAATCTTGTTTGGGGACAGTTTTTCTTCTCTCAGCCCCACTTTTCTTCCAGCATCCTCACATCTTCTTTTTGGCAGGACTCTGCTAACTTTATTCTCCAAAACCAACTTCTCAGCAGCTGCTTTAAAAAAAACTGCACGTTGAACTGTCTTCTTGCAGTTTGATTCAAAGGGTATAAAAAATGCAGATCTTCTTGCTTCTTTAAACAGATAACACTGGCCTTTGTGATTTGAGAATGTCATTAAAAACCAGCTTCTAAGTGGGCAATGTGGAAGTGTGATCACGAGCCTTCAGCAGTGGGAAGGGATCCCAGCTAGAATTCAACAATGGATCTCTATTAGCAGTCAGAGAGGAGCTGCTGTGGACCCCTCCCCTTTCTGCTCCCTGCTCTCAGATGAACTCTTGGGCTGCCCCATACATAGCAGCCCGTTCTTGTAGGCAACAGAACTTTAGGAACAAACCTGCACCACTCTGTCAACAAACCATCTAATGCTTAGTTTAATTCACCGGTGCGTTAGCTTTGTTCCTGACAGCTTCCCTAGATGTCCCAACAGCTATAGAGAGACCCTGTACCCAAGACAGTCAAATTTAGTGGTGCTACCACGAGAAGCTACCATCGATCAAGTATGGCAATATCAGCTTCACCCTGGCAACCTGGGGGTGAGCAGAAGTAGTTTCACCTCTTGTGGCGTCCACCTCTTCATTCCTTCCATGCCTGAAAAGCCTGCTGGAGAAATCAACCTGCAAGGAGGGGAAAACTCAAACCTTGTGGCACCCTTGAGCCATCAAAGTATGAGACACACACACAGCCTCTTAGCACAGGAGGTGATACTTACAGGTATGTCTGCTTGAACAAAAGGTTGGTGGGTTTTTCATTGACATGGTAGAGAGGAAATGGATCAAATCCACCAATGAAATCAACTGAAAAAAAAATAATCAAAACTCAAATAAACAAACAAACATGGGCAGAAAGTTGAAAGGAAATGAGAGAGTTGGTGCATGTCATGGCATAACATAAAAACCAGTGAGAGAACAGAAAAATGATTTTCCAGGTATGGATTGCCTGGGGGAGACCTCTGCCTGTGCGTCCCTCTTCTTCCAAGATCTCCTGGGATGGCCAAGTGTGCCAAAGAGGACAGTCAGTTAACGAAAGACTCCAGAAAGGCAAGGGGCCCTCCCTCAGCCTCCTGGGCCGTTGCCACCACGCTGTGACTTTGCATGAGAAGTGAGGTGCCAAAGCTTTGGCTGATCAGCCAGGACTGGAGGAAGGAAGCTGGGGAACAGCTCCTGAGTGAATGCCAGCAGAGGAGTTGGCAGCACAGTAACCCCTGTGAAGGTTGGACAGTGAAATGAGAATTTTTGTGCCCCAATTGTCTTTCCTGCAAGACAGACAACAGCAGCTTTGGAAAAGTGCAGATACCTCACTATCTTCGGCTCTGATATTTTTCACGTCCCCTCTGCCAACGCGGTTCCTTTTAATTGTATAGAAATCAGAACAGTGCTTCCCTTTTCCAATGCTCATGTAAGGGCAGTGGAACTAAACAAGGAAAGTTTTAAGTGACAATGCCCTCAGCAACCAGAGAATAATTTTCCAAGTCTCTCCTAGTTCCCCTGAAATTAGGCCAAGTCTATATTCTGGAGATGGCCGAGATGGCCAGGTCAACAGGGGCGTGATGTGGTGTGATTTGGGACTGACCTAGTGGGCCTTGCAAAAACCTTTCAAATAAATCCAGATTTTAGACCTCTTTTTGGTGCCAAGTGACTGCATTTTGTTTGGAGGTGTGAAAGTCACCCCATCCAAATTCCATTTAAAAGTAACTGGAGAGTTATTAATTATATAAATGCTGATTCGTTTTGCTTTCCTGGAGGTAGCACTATTAATTTAAGCTTTAGTTAAAGGCTTTTGGTGATTTTTAGTGCACAAACAATAGGAAAAAACTTGCTAATTAGATTAGAAGTGGCTGGAAAAAATCCCCAAACAACTCTTAACATATATTTAGAAACCCAGGGACAACATATTCTCACAAAATCCATCTTGATTTATAGCTTCATGCTGATACTGTGATTTTGGAACAACCGTCAATGAATGGGTAAAATCTGTAAAGGTTCTAAGTTAATTGGGCAGATAATTCCCAGCAGTTCTAATGAGACTTGACTTTTTCTCAGTCACTTTTGAAAATGAATGTTTGAAAACCAAGGCAAGCTGCAGTTTTAAAACCAGATAGTAACTGTATTACCTCAGTTGTGGAATGTCTAAAAATTAGGAAACTGTAAAGAATTGCAGTTTTCAGTAACTGTCTCCTACTAAACAAAAATCATAGAATTGTTTTGTCTGGAAAAGACCTATAGGATCCAGTCCCACCATTAACCCAGCTGCTAAACTGTGTCCCTCAGCATCACACCTACACGTCTTTAAAATCTCTCCAGGGATGAAGATTCAACCACTGTCCTGGGCAGCCTGTTGCAGGCCTTGCCAGCCCATTTCAGTGAAGAAATTGTTCCTCATGTCCAACCTAAGCCTCCCCTGGGGCAACTTGAGGCCATTTCCTCTTGCTCTGTTGCTTCCTCCTTGGGAAACCAACCCCCACCTGGCTCCAGCCTCCTTTCAGGGAGCTGTAGAGAGCCAGAAGGTCTCCCCTCAGCCTCCTTTTCTCCAGGCTGAACACCCCCAGCTCCCTCAGCTGCTCCTCACCAGCTCTGTTCTCCAGACCTTTCCCTAGCTTGATTGCCCTTCTCTGGATCCGCTCCAGCACCTCAATGTCTTTTTTGTAGTGATGTCTGTCTTTTCTCCAGCCTCAACAACCCCCTCACAAGAAAATCCTATCACCTGAACACCCAACCATATTACCACTCAAAATCCAATTCACTTGCAAAGAAATAAAAAAAAAAAAAAATATCTGAACTCTGGTTCGTTGCTGCAACACATCAGACAGCATTAGCACACCTAAAATATTCTTGTCTGCAATTCAGCACTAATAGGTTCCTACTGCTGTGTTTTCTCATGAAAATCACGTTAGCATGAGCTTCCTGATTAATGTGCCTCAGCACTTATAATTACTTCATGCTGCATATCAAAGCAACATTTAAAGGAAACCACAAATGGAAGAGAAAATTAAAACGCAGCTCGAATTTGTTCGGGTCACTGGAAGGATCTACCACTGTGAGTGTGAAATATTGATGGTTTGTCATCGTTAATTATTCAAGCTGGCATTTTAACTCCAAGCTGGGAAACTGGAAGGGAAAAGGAATTTGTTGTTGGAAGGGAAAAAACAACAACAAAAAAAAAAAAAAAACCCAAAACAAAAAACCACAACACCAAAACCCAACCATATGAAATGAACAAATGAACAGCTCTGTGTTTCTAGATAACACTGCCTTTGATGTGATTGCCTCTCCTAACGGAGCTCTTCTCTAAAAATGAGCTCGAGTTACTGCTTTACAATATTCAAAAGGGGCTCATAACTCAAGTTGCTTAGTTAATCAAAGTGCTACAGGGTAATTTTAAAAAAAAACAACAATTATTTATAATGTGACACCTTTGCTAAGTGCACTGCCAAGATCTAAACGCACGATCACCGAAGCCAGCAGAATGAGTTCAGCTGGACAGGAAAGAACAGGACAACAGGAGGACAAGGCAGGTAAGGAACACATCTCGAATCAACATTCTTCACATACTTGCAAACATTCTGCTCAAAGCTGTTGTTTTTCAGCTAATATCCATGCCAGCTGCTCTTTAAAACGGCAAAGCTATTCACACAAATCTAATGAATGTCTTAAAGAAGGCATATTTGGATTTGAAGCCCTTGGATCAGATCCTTACCTGGACCCAACACATTGCCAGAGAAATCAGACTTCACATTTATTCAAACCCATTGTAAAAGTATTGGTCCCAAAGGGAGTTTTAGAAGGGCAAAGTACTCCAGGACCAGGTTATGGATATCATGATAGATCCCACAGCGCCAAATAATTCCTCTGAGCCTTTCCTTTTCTCTCACACATCACAGCGCATGCATGACACTTAGGTGATTTGTACACCAAACCTGAGGGAACCGGCTCTTTCCCCTCTTTGTAATTCAAGTACAGTGCTTCCTCTGCTTGCATATTAAGTGGCCAGGTTGGTCTCTGGCAAGAAATCTCACACTCTGCTTCATCCCAGCTTGGGGCATATGATGCTCAGCAGGCGGCCTGCTTGAGTACTGGGCTTCATTGTCACGGTAGTATTTCAGTAGCATTATTCTTAAGCTATATAAGCTTAAGAATAGAAGATGCTGCCCAGTTTCTCTAAAGCTCAGGCTGAGTGAGAAGCCAAGCCCAAGTGTTGAAAGCGTAGCAGAATAACAGCAACTAACATAGAATGGCTTGAGTTGGAAGCGACCTTAAGGATCATCTAGCTCCATGGGCAGGGCCAAGTCCCACTTGATCAGATTGCTCAATGCCTCATCCAGCCTAGTCACTTTGAGGGATGAGGCATCCGCAATTTCTGGGCAACCCATGTCTCGTCACCCTCACAGTAAAGGACTTCTTCCTAGTGTCCAAACATGCAGTCACATGGGGGAAAAAATTCACAGTGAAAATAACTGATTCTTGGAAGCTAGATAGTGCCATAGTGCACAGGAAGGGAAAGAAGTCTGACGGCATCTTAGTCCTGAGTGCCAAACATCTGAGAGAGAATCGAGTTTGGTAAACCCTTTGCCAAGGGATCTGTTGATAAATACTTACAACTGTCTTCTTCTTCTGTAAAAACACTGACAACATAACAGGCATAGACAAAGCCCACCAGCTGGAAAATAGAGAGAAGAAATAATTTTAGCATCACTTTTATGAGGCTGATCAAAACCCACTTAGCACAGCTTCAACAACCAATATTTCCTCTCAGCTTGGCAACATCACTGTAATGGTGGAGCCAGGTACCGTTTGCTGCAAGGCAGAGGGTGCGGTGTGGGTTTAAGGAAAGGCACTGCCAGGAGCAAACTCAAAGTTCAAAACTAAAAGCTTGCAAAGCAGCAACTTGCTCTGCTAGAGCGATTGGAAAGAACATGAGCTGGCTTTGTTGCCACGGAAACTACCGCATGATGTTTACTCTCTGCAAGGAGGTATGAGGGTGTAGGAGACTGCCCAATGTAACACTTTAGACAGACAGCTACGTTCAGGATAGACACACAGGGGTAGGTTCTAGTCAGTGTCCCAAGAACAGGAACTCGTCTGCTCTGTATTCCTGCCATAAGGAGTATGCAGAGGAAAATCAGCTGCTCTGGTGCAGGAGCCACCAACAAGATGCGAGTAGTTTCTATGCAGCTGAAATTTTGCTAACCGTAAAAACGATGAAGTACTGACAGCAACCTTCAGTGACACTGAAATCTTCAGTAACTTAGGCTTGGAGATCAAAAAGCTCATTGGAAAGGAGCCTAGTGTGACTTGAGCCCATATCCTCTCATCCTGTCACTCGTTACTGGGGAGAAGAGACCACCTCACTACAGCTTCTTTTTCAAGGAGTTGTAGAGAGCAGGTCTCCCCGAGCCTCCTTTTCTTCAGGCTAAACAACCACGTTCTCCCCAGCTGCTTCTCAGAAGACCTGTTAACCCATTGCCCAGAGAAGTCTTTAAATTGCTGCATTAATGCTCACTCTGTTTTTCTGTTCTAAAGTAACCTGGGGGGGTCTGTCCTAAGTTGGCAGTTTGCAGAAGCTCTAAAGCATCAGAACTGCCTCCTTCAGCATCAGGAGCAAGTTGTTAGCCCGTATAGAGAAACTTCTGGTAGTAGGGGAGTGAACCATTCCATCTCCAGCAGGGTTTTATTTTGCTTTGTTTTTTTCCTGTTAATCAAAAATCTTCTCCATCCTTCATTCCAGATCTTCACGTAATACCCCACTTTACGAGATCTTAGGTGACACCAGCTGCATTAGTAAAGTTATTGTGAGGCATAGTTGCTTCCCTCCGTGAACTCAAGTCCTTTGAACAAGAGTTAGAATGTAACACACAGTGGCTGACTGGAAGGGAAGACAGAATGATGCATGGTAGGGCTTGAAAAAAGAGAGCCCCTTCCTTTTTAATATGACAGAAAAATACCTCACAGCAGAAAACAAAAGGCAGGATAATGAGATTTCTGCTGAGAGCTCAGGCATTCGTGATTCCTCCAGCTCTCTCTGACAAATACAACTTGTTGGAAGGAAATGGAATGCTTTTGTAGCATCGCTAGACCTTGTATTTCCTTTACATTTTTCTCTGATCATCTGAAAGATGAGTCAGATCTCTCCTTTCCTCCCGAGTGAGCCCGATGGAAACACATCCCAACACATCAATGGAAGAGAAGTACCTCTGTGGATTTTCTCTTTCTCCTGTTGTCCATTTTTAAAGCCAGGGCTGCTCCATACCTAGTTTCTATGAGCCACAGTAGACTTCATGCAGGAAAATAAAACAAAATAATCTTTCTGGGTGTGATGCTGACCAAGAGGCCACACACAATGGCCAGCCTAATTCTACCTATTGACTTGTAGAATTGCTCTGAGTAGAGCCAATGCTTAGTAGGGGCAAAAACTCCCACACCAAACTAAAAGCAAAGAAAACTGAGAATAATCAGGGGGGTTTCTCCTTGTCTGTTGCTTGTATTATGCTAACATACAACCTGGGAGGTGGGATTTCCTTTGTGTGACTTGGGGTAGGTTCGATGGCCAGGAGAGCAAGCCTTGGACCTCGTGCTGACACGGCCCTGAAGCTGGCTTACACCTTGAGTGAGTTATTTGCTTACATCATGAGTAGACCTGGCTGCCAAACCAGCAATTAGTCCTCATCAACTGGGCTGTGGCAGCTAAGCATGGTCAGCACTAAGATACGCTCTTGGGAAAAGCAGAGTGCTTCAGCCTAAAGTCATCCCAGCACTCAAGGAGATGTCTAACACCTGTCTGCACACACTGGCTTCCAACATGAGAGTGTTTGTCCTTGTCCTAGGATCAAGTTTGTGTGCTCACACACAGTTTCTGTACTTGCTTCAGCATTTTCACACTCTGAAGATCCAGCCTTTTACATTTTACGGGACATAAAGTCTAACTATGCAATTTACATACACACATATATCCAAGCAGGAAAGATGGACCTTGAATCCCTGGTCTGGCTCCAAAGGAACACCAGGAAGGTTTTCCTGTTTCCCCAGATTTTCTGTTGCGCCTCAGAGGAAGTACTTTGGGTTAACAGCCATGCACGATGGCAATCCTAAATAAAGCCATCCACTCTTGTACTCTAGAACATGTACGCAAACCTTACATGATATCTAGAGGGGGGGTTCCTGATAGGATTATCAATGATAATGCCTCACCTGCCCAGTCTATGAGCAGAGTGCATGAATGTCCATCAGCTACAGCCATAACTACCTCTAAAGCCTCTGACAATCATTCGTGGTTCGGAAGCACCAACATTGACTCGAGAAGTTTGTTTTGTCTCAAATTACTGCCTCATAATCCTCAGCCACCATTCCTCTCACCTCACATGGTGTTTCCTTGTGGCTACGGTGAGCTTTTGCATTCAAAAAAGCAAACCGATGTCTAGTGAATTAAATGAACCTCCCTAAACCTCGAATTCCAGCTCCACTGGAGTGAGGAGTCTTCTTTCTTCCTTCTATCTCCTGGGTTTGTTTCAAAACCACCTGCTTATTGTTCAAAGTTAACTTCTTTTCTTGGCTTTAGAATCCATTCATTCTTTCCATGAAAGAATTATTTCCTAGCATTTTTTTATTCAAAGAAGTTTTGCTCATCTTGTGACCTAGCCGGAACAGGAAAGTTTCAGTGGCAAGGAGAGAAAAGACATCCAACATAAACATGAACTCCACGGGCTCACCTAAATTATAATTAAACATGTTACCTCAGGGATAAAATTAACTCCTCTGGGACTCACCTTCTGCATGAATTACAAATTAATTATAGCTTCAGAGGAGAAATGCTGCTGCTATTCTCCACTTCTTTTTACTTGAAGAGTCTGCTGGAGTGTGGGATGAGCAGGCTCCAAGAAACACCCTTCTGACTTCATCCTTGACGAAGATGTGTCAGGTCCCCAAACATCACCAAGTTTAGCAGCAGCTAGCGCAAAACAGAAAACTTCACAGAGGCCCAGAATCTGGAAGTCATTTCCCCCCTTGCTCAAAGTGCCACCTTGGTTGATGATTGCAGTAGGAAAGAGGGTTCTCAGCTCTCCTTTCCCAAGGAAATAGCAATAATCCTTAGATCTTTGCAAGTTATGTAGGGGAGCTAGAAGAGAAGGGGAAACATCAGTGATGTAAAATGACACTAAGCTATTACTCTAATTCCGTCAAGAATTTTCTTGGGCTTTAGCCTCTGTTGCTGTTTCTCTGCTTGTTCAGTACCAGCTTCCTCCAGGATGCATACGTATCTGATTAAGGTTTTTTTATTAGGAACACATGTTGTAGGCAGGTGTGTTCAGTCAGCGTGTCAGCCAGCCTGGGAACGCATAGGAGAGGATGGAGCTAGGATGTCCCACGCACTCTGAAGGCAAATGAACAGAGCGGGAAAGACAGGAGGAATGAGGAAAACTTCCTGCCCAGAAGGAATGAGGAAAACTTAAGTCTGTACGTCGCTCTGCCCCTCAGCCATCCGAAGTTAACTTTCTAATAGCAAGCTGAAGAGTCTTCAACCACCAGCAACATTGAACTAAAGTGCTGAAGCCAGAAAGGCTGAAATACAGTAAGATCCACAGAAAGGGACCATCTGGCTCTGAGTATGCAAGATCCACAAAGGCACATTTTGGTGTTACCATTGCTTGTGTAAGATCTTAGTTTTATTTATGTCTGTCTTAGCAAAGATTCTCTTCAACTCTTCTCTCTCAAAAAAAAACCCCAAAAAACCTTGCCCTTGTTTTTTTTCACTACAGTATGTGCACTGTCTCTTCCTTCAGGGCAGATCCATTCTAGGTTTCACTTCCAGGCAGAACCAATGAAGTGTGTACGCTCTCAGCAGTGAGAGGGAAGATTAAGAGACCTCTGTTACAAGCAAGCAAAAAGCCAGCTTGTGAAAAAGCTATTGTGACCAAATAGCCAAGAACAGACAATCAAAACCGTTTGATTTCTTGACCTTCTTCACTCTTTGGATGCAACTACCACCGCTGAAAACCTAGCTTCTGCCAACAGCAGAGCATCTCGCGCACGCCGCTTCTCACATCTGCTGTTGAGGCCTGCAGTGCTGCCTTCATGGGAACCTTCCAACCTGTCAGTCGGAGTGAAAACAGCAGACAGGCAGGCAACAAACTCTTCTCAGCTGGGAAGACATTTCCCATTTCCATCCTGTTCAAACGGAGCCTCAGGAATAGCCTATCCCTCCCCACTCCCAGAACTACACCATATGGACAGCCCAGAGCTATGCCAGATATTTCAGAACTGGAAATCGCTCTTCTCCCTCTGGTTCGCAAGTTGAGGAGATGCAAGATGATTCCACACTAGGATGAAAACAGAGTTCTTTTCTTGACTAACTAGTTGCTGCTGTGTTTCTTGACTGATTTGCAGTGACATTTCCACACCAGCAAAGGCTGCAGGACATTGTTACAGGAAGCTTTTTCCTCCAATGTGTTCTGTGCTAAAGCATCAAGGTAGATTTCCATGCTGGCCCCTGCAGCTACTTGTATCATGCATGGTGACTGATATGCCCAAGTCTGAACACATTCCAGACTAAAGGAGTTGCTTTTGCCTTCAAGGATTACAGACAGGCTCCAAGCTGAAGCAGACTGAGACTTTGCGTATCTTCAAATGGATGCCCAGGAGCAGGATAATGCTGTCAGCAGATGTCCAGATGACAGCCAACGGTGTGCTCACCGTATGGGTTCAGGTTTGCTTTCCCTCTCCTTTGGCATGCGAGGATTAATTCAGTAAGCCTTACGCTACGTGGTCAACGCTGTGCACTAACTGGAATTGGTACTGCCAGAAAGCAACCAAAACATCCATAGCTGGGTACTGCAGAATTAAAGAACATGGATTTCACACTACAGTATCTGGAGCAAATAGAAAAACACACGCACACCCACCTAAAAAAACCCCAACCACACAACCAAAAAACCACAAGAAAACCCCAAACCAAACACAAAAACAACAACCAAGCAAACAAAAAACAAACCCCCAAACCAAAACACACATACTCATCCTCCCCCAAACTTCTAAAAGCCATTAGGTAAAGAAAAAGGACCTTACAGATAACACAATTTTGCTTATCCTTTGCCCTCTTTCACAGGGGAATGAACTATTCCAGTCTGAAGTGTGTGCCAGACAAAGAGGGAACTAGGTCATGTCCCTTGCTGCTTCCCCCGAGACTTTAAGTTCCTCGTCATGATTTTGTCCTATCGATCTGGCCTCCCTGCCTGTCTGCAGCACAGCACCTGCCAGGGCTCTGGGAAGGACAGCAGCGTGTAATAAAATCTGCCTTAAAATGAGATAAAGAGACCAGAAAAAGATTCTGGCAGGGATCAAAGACTTTGACCCTCAGGAAGAGAGCTGACTCTTTTCATGCAAGATCTGAGTGAGAAGGTGGAAATTAAAAAAAAAAAAAAGAAAAAAAGTATTTTCTGTCTGACTTCGGCAAAACAGAGAAGAAAAACTATTTCTCCCAGAACATGACAAAATTACATGAGCATTTCAGAACTGGTAGGAGTCACAGGCTTAGGGCTTCAATTCTCTACCCTTACTACAAGACAAATAGAAATTTACTTCACTTTGCATAGCTCAGCCTATAAAACTTTCTTACATCCAAGTATTTTAGCCTCCTTTCCAGAGCTTAAGATTCACAAATCCACTGCAACTTATTTTCTTTCTCCTCCCTAAGATACATTTACCTAAATTCTATTGTATCCTACAGTTCCCTCCTCCATTCCTCCATCTGGCCCCTTTGTGCTGCTTTGCAGATGCACAAAGAATATTCTCATGTGCCTCTGGGAAGAAGCAAAGCAGAAAACACTCCCAGAGACAGACTCCTAATACGTTGGTGTGACGACTTAGGTCAGGGCCCTAAGTTAGCAGGCTGCCCAAAACCAAAGATCTGTTCCAAACACGCTCAGAACCATGTGTTGGCTGAGCCTCTCGCCTGGGGCAGAAGAGCTTCTGCCAGCACGGGCACAGAGGAAGGATGCAAAAAGTGACACTTCTGCATTTTGAAAGTCTGGGATATTGTGACTTGAAAGTCCGTCAGTTGTTTCACCAAACTCAGGGGCAGCACCAGCTCAGCACCATCAGTCCTATTCCAGCTTTATAGAAATGTGGTAGTTTAAGCTGGGTGCCTTCTGCTGCTATCACACAAGATACACCTTTGGTGCCCTGGGTGTCCAGCCCAGTGGGTGGACACAGGAAATAGCGTATTTCATTCCCACAATGTCCTGCTCCCTACAATCTATCAGCAAAGTCTCACACTTCCTCTTTCTTCCCTAGCCGCTACCGTGGGAGATGCTCCCTATCTGGTAATGGAAGGGGAGTTATTTCAAGGCCTCTTGGGCCTGGCTAGGCCTAATGCCAGGAGGAGAAGGGGGAAGGGCAATCTCAGATCTGGCCAGCTGAGATTAGCCTAACAGTGGAGGGGGGGGAGAAAGAGCCCTGGGGGTTTTGGGTGTACCCTCAGGTAGGGAGAAGGAGAGTGCTGGGAGGTTTCTGGGTATGCTTTGGGATCTTCTTTTGTCATTGCACTTGTGGTTCTCTGTAAAACACTCACTGCTTTTCCATTTAAACTTTCCATCACTTCTGCAATCCATTTGTGCGAGTCTTGGGTTTTTTTTGCCCCGCTAGGAGGCAAGGGAGGATCTGCTTTCCAACCCACAACAAGACAACAACAGGCTCTGTTCTGCTGGACACATAGACTTGTCTCTCTCATACACATGCATCAAAGCAGCTCTCAGTTTGATGCAGATTGTTTTCCCTGAAGGAGAACTAACCAAATATTAGCAGCCAGCACACATTCCAGGGAGTCCATCCAGCTCAGGAAACAAGAGCTTCTCTGTCTTGCCTCTTCTGTGACATGGCAAGGAAGAGGTCTGAGTCTTCCCTCCCTCCCTGCAGTTCACTGGGGAGGGAAGAGAGATCATCCCAGCTAAGAGGAAATGCAGGATCAAAACAGTGGATAGCTGTACCAAAAATGCGCAGAGAAGTACTTGGCACTCTAGAAGTTTGGAAATTATCTATTTGTTCTCCTTCAACATTTACCCAGGATAAGTTACCCTTCTTTAAGCCAAAACTGAAAGCTGAAGCATAAATATTTCACCAGTCCACATCTATTTACTTAAAGCCATTAACCACAAAGTAACAAAGCAAAGGAGATTGGAAAGGTGCAGGCTGCTAAGGCAGCTACAAAGTGGAAGAGCACAGACAAAATAAGGGGACAATGAACATTTTGTTTCAGTTAATCTCAACAGGCAAGTGAGAAACAATTGAGTGAACATTAAGGACATTGAATTACTGCAGAGTACTTAAACTGTGGAAGACTCTGATGAGGGAAGAACTAATGAAAAAGCTTTGTGACAGTTATGCTGTGTGTTGGCAGAAAGAAAACGTGCTGCTTCCTGCTTCCTTAAAAGTTTCTTTCATTATCTGGAGATAAGGAGCTTCTCCTCCTTCTTCACAAGAAGTTATGCACATGTGCTCTGCCACCCATCACTAAGCCATCACCTGGAACAAGAGAAATCCTCCTTCAGAAGGGTCTCTGACCTTGTCAAGACACAAATTTCCACCCCCCAAGAGGGGTAACAGACTGATTTGTCACTGTATGGTTGCGTGTGATGCATTACTACTCCAGGGGTTGGGTTGCTGGTGTCCATTTCCAACTCTTTCCAGCAATATTGCTCATAAGGAAGAGGAGGGAAAACCCCTAAACAAACCCTTTTGCAATCAGATGATACAAAATGGGTTGGAAAATATGGGCCAGATTTTGTGCCCGAGAGAAAAAAAAAAAAAATGAAACCAACCATCATCTCTTCAACAACGGCAGCCCTCAGTGCTGTCAGCCACGTACTCACCGCAATCAGGATCTGGAAGGAGCTGTGCATGACCTCGATGTAGCGATACTCCAGGGCACAGCCGATTACAGAGACATAGGAATGACTCTCCAGCCCTTTGATACCAGACATGGAAGCCTCCTTCCTTACACAGCCAGGACCATTCTCACTCCACCACGACTGGTGCCGGGAGATGTTGAACGTCAAGAGTTCGCTGTCCTGAAAGGGTGCCAAAAGATCTCCATTGGACATCAGTTCAAGGTCTTATTAAAAATTAGTGGAAAAGCTAAAGATCCCCACCCTCAAGAAATTATCGCAGCTCAAAATACATTGGCTTTGTGCTCCTTAAGTATTTCACAGGTAGGCCTCTGTAGTAGGAACCATTTCTGAGTGCTCCAACAAAGCTATTTCACCATCATATAGCACACTTCAAAAGCAGGACTGAGCAGCTTCTAAATCAGACAGACAGCTGGCTGCAGATCCAAGACAGCTTTGTTAGTGGCCAGAAAAGAGCCCTCAAGTTTTGAGTTTGGGAGATTAACCTTAAAATTCTAGAAGGAAAAGGTAAAGAAAGCAGCACTAAGCATCCTATCAGAATCATCATGTGGTGGGTTTGCTCTTCCCAGCATGAGAATCAGCACAGATAACTGAGAAAGATGAACTCCATAATCCTAAGAGTGAGTTTTAAAACAGGTCTTCCTCTGTTCCTAGCTTTTAATACATCTAACCAGTTCCCTTACCATTTCTGTTTGATTTCCTTCCACACTTTCACATACGGTGCTTCTCTGTCTTCTGGTGGCCTGACACTGTCAGCCTCAGGTTACATTACCCAGCTGAACTGACCTCAAGGTGATGATTGCAAAGAATTCCCCAGCAGTTCCTTACTAGCTCTACCCTGAGAGGGGCTTTTATGCTTTGTGTTTTGCTATCCTCATCTTTGCTAGTTCAATAATTTAAACCATGCCACTGTGGGGGTTACACAGTGAAATGCCGCACAAGCAGTGCAGGAGTTTGGAGCGCAACCAGGTGCTCATTTTAAAAATGACAACACTTTCCTCACACTTGAGCACAGTGTGATGCTCACTGGAATACCCAGGAGAGTTTGCAGGACATGGTAAAAGCTCTCCCTGCAGATGGTAACAGAGAAGCTCAGGACTGGCTGGATAAATCACCCGTAGCATTTCACAGCTGAATGCCAAGTGCTGGGTGCTCCAGCAGCACTCTTGGGTCACTCGGCAGCAAGCTTTGATGACACAGCAGGATAAGGGGTTGGAAGTTTTACTCTGAAGAACAGGTTTTAAAACGGATCAAACAGAAAATCTATGTCTACAGGGTAGAAATAGGTACTGGGTATCCACACCACCCACCAATCCATTACTAAGAGTTCCAGCACCTATCTGTGTATTCACAACAGCTCATGACAGTGTCTTCCACAGTCCCTGTAGGAAAGAGGCAGCTTCCAGAACAGCAGGAGCCAGAACCTGGGGTATTCACAGTTCATGACGTGGGAAACCTTTTGTGGCAGCTCCTTTTCCCAGTTCCCCGTAGAGTCAAGAGGGAACAACAGATTTGGAGCAGCTAATCCAGGCTTCTGCTCTGAATTGCCCTCTGGAGAGAGGGCTTGTCTCTGCTGCCAATGCAGGGAACCTAGCCAGGTAGTCCTGCAGATACAATTTCCCGTGTCCATGCTTGTAGCCAGGGGCAAGCTTGAGTTACAAGAGCAGCAAATCTAAATGCCAGCCAAAAAAAAAACAAACCCACAAACCAAACCTGTGAACAGAAACCAACTGCCCTACTATGCACATTGTGCAGGTGCCTTCAACCCCACCACAGACACAAAACAATGGTTTTCAGAGCCATTATTAAAATATGCCACAGGAAGCACATGTTAAAAAATGTGGACAATTAAGTTAGCAGACGGCTGCCAAACTCCTGACAGTATCACCACAACAGATGGGATGTGGTTTAGAGTAGATAGAGCAGGGCACTGAGATGAAGTATGGCACCAGTGCGAAAACAGCCTGAAGAGCAAAGACAATAGGGAAAAATATTAACAGTTGGGAGTTTGAAGGGAACTGTCTGCATTTCGAAGGCTGTGGGGAATAACTGTCCAATTGGCAGCTACGGGACAATGCACACAGTGCAAGATGCTGCACTAGCTACACTTCTAGAGATAGCATTCCAGCTTCTCACAGTTTTGGCAGAGGAATCTCTGGCTTGCTCCCTCTGCTTGGCATTGCTCTTCGGTGGCCCCAGAAAAAGAACCAGTTGCAGGAAAGTTCAGGGACCAGCTGTTTCCCAAAACCTTTCTGCAGGGAGCTGGGGTTGCTTAGATTGGAGAAGAGGAGACTCAGGGGTGACCTTATTGCTCTGTACAATTACCTTAAGGGAGGTTGTAGACAGGCAGAGATTGGTCTCTTCTCCCAGGCAACCAGCACCAGAACAAGAGGACACAGTCTGAGGCTGCACCAGGGGAGGTTTAGGCTGGAGGTTAGGAGGAAGTTTTACACAGAGAGAGAGAGAGATTGCCCATTGGAATGGGCTGCCCGGGGAGGTGGTGGAGTCACCATCACTGGAGGTGTTCAGGAGGAGACTTGATAGGGTGCCATGGTTTATTTGATTAGGTGGTGTTGGATGATAGGTTGAATGCAATGATCTTGAAGGTCTCTTCCAACCTTGGAAAATTCTATTCTATTCTAAAGACTCCCAAAGCTGTAGGCAGATTGAAAGATGTTGATCAGCCCCAGAAGAGAGCAAGCCCTGCTGCAAGGAGAGACTGATCTGTGTGGAGCTACACTCCCCCTTGTCTCTTGACAAGCTGCTCTTTGAAGGGCTATTGCTTCCTCTTTAACCTTCAGCCTGGAGAGAAATATGAGCAAAGAATGAGACCAGCTCCTTCCCAGGAGCATGTTGAAAGCCAGCCAAGAAAATCACATCTCACTCTGAACTGTTGTAGCACCTGGTTGCCATCCATTTGCCATCGGCATGAGGAGGACAACAGCACTAAAAGCGGAGCACCTACATTTTACAACGTGTTTTCCACCCCACTGTATCCCATGGGGAAACTCACACCTACCTCTGACACTCACAGCACCAGCTGTGCTCTTTTTCCAAAGTAGGTTTCTGAGAGCTGTTCTGCAATTATTTTCCAAGGGACACTATCAGGGATGCTTTATTTCTTGCTGTTAACAGCCTTCTGAACCACCTCCCCCAAGATTTCCTTAATTACCAAGCAAACCAGCATTATAATGGCTCTGGGAGCAAACTGAAGACTGTGTGAGAACCCCCAGAGCTCCACAGCAGAATCATTTTAAATGTTTCCGGTCGGAAACATTCCTTATCAAAACAAGAAATCTCATCTTTATCTTTTAGTCATGCATGCTGAATAGCTCTATCACCCTGCAACAATAAAGCAGCACTTTCAGTGCCTCTCAGCAGGTTGTTGACAATACCGCAGCATTTAAGGCCAGATCCCAAGCTTCCAAGTTCTGTATTTAGATGGAGCTGAGGGACAGTTGGGGTTACACGTGCATTTATCCATCGTCCTTACACCCATTTATCCATCTCCCAGGATCCTATCCAGATTCTCTGGAATGCAAACAACAGCCCCCCCACCCCCATTTGATTAATAAGGGCCGCTTCCATTTCAAGATGAGATTAAGACCACCACAGCAGCTCTGCATCCAGATCAAAGCATTCAGTAGACAAGAAAGAACATAAACAAAGAGTGAAACATAAAACTCACCATTCCAAAATGAACAATTTCAGAGGGAAAAGACACACTGAAATGAACACCAGTTCCTCAAACCTCTCTGAATGTTCCCAAAGTATATGACAAGCAGTCAGTCAGTGTAGCAGGTAGACAGACAGATGCTCGTATATCTTACCAGCAGGATTTTAATAATTAATTCAGGCTGGGGTGTTGCAGGAGGGACTGTGTCTCATACTTGAGTAGACAGGGAGAAGCTTAATATGCTGTTTCCAGCACAGCCTAGAAACTTCAGGGGCAACTCCCAACAAGTCACCTAACCAAATGGTCAGACAAAGAGAGAAGACAAAGATGGGGCAGGAATAGACTAGCGAAGGAACACCAGACTGGGACTGGACTGTGAGCCTCACCACAGAGGAGTGGAACGGCATTGCTGGAGAGGCTGCATTTGCCCCAGATGCTGCAAGCGTGCTCAGAATACGAGCAGAGCAAGTCAGCAAGGCAAAGCTGCCAAAAGCTGCTCAGAGGCACATCATCATCTCACTGCCAGAGCTGAGAAGCAACCCTTCAAACCCAGATTGTTCTGTTTCTTGCCTGCTCATTGGTAAAGCACTTAGAGGAAAGCTGCTGTAGGCTACATGCTTTTAGGGAAGCCCCTGCAGCAACAAGGGAAGTGCTTTCTTAGACACTTATGCTGTGATCCCTTTGTGTCTGGAAGCTCTGTGCCACCATATTTCACACTCTGATTCCTACTAAGAAAAGATTGCAAGATAAAAAGTGACAGGATAAAAAGAAAGAAATGAGGCCAGTTTAGCTCTTCCAAGAAACAGAGAGCAGATTCACAGAGCAGAAAAGAGCATCTTCCCGTTCCATAGCTCAGGGTAGTTAGGTTACTAGTGGTTAGGAGGCAGATACCAAATAACTGCCCTGAGCAGGGTAGACCAGAACAGCTACTCACAGGGTTTCCGTGACCAGGAGAGAGCAAGCACTGCTGGAAGGACCTGAAGGATAAAGGAGCACTTCAGGAAATGTCAAAGACAGGAGGAAAGGGAGAGTGAGAAGTGGTGGGCAGAGAACACAACAGGGGAAAGAGACAACAGTGAAGTAACTTCTTGGTAAAGTGAATGGCCAGCCCCCAAATGGCAGTTCAACAACCATGCACCTACCAGCCCACATTCTATTCATGACTCAAAGTTTATAACTAAGATAATATCTTAGCCCTTTTGCCAAATTGCTTATGGGTTCACAGGGGACCTTATCTCACAGACCCCATGGTGATGGTGCCCCTGGTTTCTGTTCTTTAGGTCAGCTGGGCACCCAAAACAAGTGGGACCCTGCTCACATCCTGTACTCCCTCACCACTGTGAAATCAGCTCTAGGCACCAGGGAACAAAGAGCTGTTTGCAGTAAGTGCACAAGAACGATTTCTGCATTTTTTCAACTCTTTAGGATTTTCCTAAACTTGTCACAACAGAAACACTTGGATTCTTTCCCCCCCCTCTTCTCACTTCACCTGAGCTATCACCTGTCTCAGTTGCACCGGGCTGTCATTACCAGCCAAAACGTTGACAAACTCCATTCTTTCTAGCTCAGTGCCCATTCTGCGTTTTATCGTCATTCATTAGCTGGCTGCTGACAGATCTCCCTGGCAGACTGCCCTTGTCAGGAATACAGTGAGCACAGCCCTGGCAGGAACACTCCTCTCCCACTTCTTCAGCTCTCTCCCCCAGGCTCACCAAGAATCACAGGGAAATAGCACCTGAAGGCCTTCCTCAGCGCTATCAGCCCCTTGAGGGACTCACAGGAGCACAGCCCTGTCAGAAACACTCCCCGGCATATTCATGCTCATCTAGCAGTTAATGAGTTGGCTTTTACCCAACCAGCTCCATCAGCCACACTCCACCAAAGCTGCTCTTCTAATATTTGTGATCTACCTGCTTGCTGCCAGGCTAATCACAATCTTTGACCTGGTAGGAAATAAAGGACAGTTTCACCTGGACTTCAAGGAGGGCACACAGGTAACCTGCTCTTCTACAGCACTGGTGCCATAAACCCCTGGCTGACACTGCCCTGCCCTTGCCGCCTCCAAGAGTCTGTCTAACACTCACTCATCCAAGCCCAGGTGTCCTTCTGGAGTTTGAACTCAAGACCAAGATCAGTAACTCTCAGCTAGCTTTGGATCAGGTTTCCAGAGATGCACCAGAAGAGCAACACTGTTCAAGTCCAGGCCACACAGCACTGCACTCTCCTAAAGAAGCCTTCATTCCAGCTTCAAGCATATCTTTTGCAGTCAAGTGGCAGTGAGGTTTTGTCATTACAAAGACCCAGATAACATCAGTTTAAGGGGACAAGGAGGAAAGAAAGCAGCAGCACGAGGTTTTCTTACAAGACAGCCTTTTTAAATTGCAGTAACTCATTAAGAACAGAGGGAAGACTCTATTTTACCACCAAACTGCCAGCATGAATTTTTCATGGCTGCTCTAGAGGGGAGTCCACTGCGTCGATAACACTGCAGCTCAGTTCTATAAGAAGAAAGTCTCCAATCACAAGTGTCACCCTGGAGGCTAAATAAAGGTTCTGTCTGCTGGCTTTGCTAAAATGAGCCCCACCACAGAGCAAGGTTAGGAGATGAAGCTCCTAAAGTGGAGTTTGCTGTGCTGTTTGAATAGCAGAACAGCAACCCAGTGTGTTGCAGGGCAAGTTGGGATTAGTAAACACAAGTAATCAGGTGGCTGGGAGCAAACGCTGGCTGTTAGAGATGCTCCCGGAGCAGTTTATCAAGCCGACATATCCTCTGCAGAACACGTACGTAGTTACATAAAACTCTTTTTTTTTCATTTTTCGGTTGGTCACAGCCAACATTAAGATCATCTCAGGCTGAGCTTTCAGACCATGAGTAATCAGACCATGAGAAAGTTTTGGGCAAGAACTCTCTCAAAGTTTCTGTGGCTAATTGAGAGGGGAAATGGAGATGAACTGAAGAATTAGGAAGTTAGATTTTCTTATCTACCAGGATTTATGCAGTCACTCATGACTTGCTATAGGCCTGACAAAAACCACTGTAGTGCAGTTCCAATTATGGCTGCATCTTAGATGTATGACCTGGAAATTTAGGCCAGATGTACGGTGCTCTGAAATGAACCTGTATCACATCATCACTCTGAGCCTGCTAAGCTACAGCAACACTTAGCAATTCATTGCTTACAGCCTGGGCTTCATTTAGGACCTGCCTCCCATTTTTATTATTTCTGACTCACCTCTCATTAGGCAGAGAGCAGCTCCCAGCTCATCTAGTCTTCAAAGAAATTCACACAGTAATTCACAACACCTTTGGCCAATAGCCACGAATAACTACCACTGTATTTCAGAAGGAAGGATTAAGACAGGAAAACCCCATCACCTCTGAGGCTACATCCAGAGAACATCCAACAGCCTTCCCAGAGCAGGGAGAAAAGCCTCCCACAGAACCTTTATTAGAACCTTTATTAGCATAAACCAAACCAGGTTGGAAGAGACCTTCAAGATCATCGTGTCCAACCCATCAACCAATCCAACCCACCCAAACAGCTAACCCATGGCACCAAGCACCCCATCAAGTCTCCTTCTGAACACCTTCAATGACGGCGACTCCACCACCTCCCCGGGCAACCCATTCCATAGCGCAATCACTCTTTCTGTATAGAACTTCTTCCTAACATCCAACCTGAACCTCCCCTGGCGCAGCCTGAGACTGTGTCTTCTTGTTCTGGTACTGGGTGCCTGGGAGAAGAGACCATCATCCACCTGTCTACAACCTCCCTTCAGGTAGTTGTAGAGAGTGATAAGGTCACCCCTGAGTCTCCTCTTCTCCAGGCTGAGCAACCCCAGCTCAGTCAGCCTCTCCTCATAGGTGCAAAAGGAAATGTTTTGTCTGGTGTAGCAGTGACCAGGTACCTATCCCTGCTGCTGAAGGGTACTAGGTCTTCAGCAGAACCGGGAGACAAAGAAATACCAAGATCTGGTCAGGTGGAGAGTTAGAGCAAAGTCGCTGGTTCAAGTTAGCCCGGCCAGACCAGACCCTGTTGCAACTCTTCCCTGGCCAAGCTGGCAGGGACATCACACTCGGTGCTGCAGGAGAGCCTTCCCCTGACTCACACACCTCCTTCCTAAGGTGTTAGCAGATCTCAGGAGGATCTGCTGTAATCTAGTTAGCTCACAGCCTTCCTCAGCCACCTCTGCAACATGGCTGGGGATTAACCCTCAGACCCCACCTGCCCTCAGCATGGCTCTGCTGCCAGGCTAGCTCCCACCTTTAAAAAGCAAACACACTCTGCCCACTGTGATGGCAGGATTTATTCCAGCTAGAACCCACACTGATCAGCAAAAGGCCCCAAAAATCAGCATTACCTTCCTGTTTTTACCATACAACAAGCTATGCTCCACCTAGTAAGACAGTCCCCTCCATAGGCAAGAAGGCAGAATCTGCTCCCCAGCAGCCCACTACCACTCGTCTGGATCCTCTCCTCCCTTATCCTCCAGTTGAGCTCCATATCCTTTGAGGCAAACGCTCGTGGGTACTCACCCATAAAACTCCACTCACCTTTGAGAGCCCTCCCACTTCTAAGTAAAAGCAGATGATGAAGATGTTCCAGGTGACCCAAACTGCAGTCCAGATGGCATACTAGAAGGGAAAGAGGAGGAGAGAGAAGCCACAACCATTAGGAAGTCACTGGAATCACTTTATATACCTTTGATGCAGCTGGGGGCAGTTAAATGTCCCGAGTCAGCACTGCAATTGTCTTCCTCTTCCTCTCTTTGCCACATGCTGGTGTCCTTTGCCTGATTAGAGATACAGGGGCAAAAGTTTGGAAGCAGTGGAAGAGTTTCTGCTGTGCCTTTGTTCAGCTTCTCTCTCCCTCTCTGCTGTGCAGTATCTCAGTGTCACATTGGTACCGGTAATAATCGCAGAACCCTAGAAGGTATTGGGGTGGAAGGGATCTTTGTCCAAGGTCATCTTGTCCAACCCTCCTGCAGTGAGCAGTGACATCTTTAACTAGATCAGGTCGCTCAGATCCCATCAAGCTTGAGCTGGAATATCTCACTTAATTATCTGAAATCTTTCAAGTTTGGTGTAAGCCCAGTAAAGGTGCAGCCCCCTGAACAATGTGTTCTGAGCACAGCACCTCCTGCCAAAACCCTTTAAAAAGCTCCTGCCTGGTTTCCCAAGGGCTTTTCTCAGCCCCTCATCACTGGCTACCTCCCAGCAGAACAAAGGCTGGGAAAGGCTTGGGATGGCACTGAAGAATGCAAATGTTGGGGTGCCGTCCCTGGAGGTGTTTAAGACCAGGCTGGACGAGGCTCTGGCCAGCCTGATCTAGTGTGGGGTGTCCCTGCCCACGGCAGGGGGATCCTTGTGGTCCCTTCCAACCCTGACTGATACTATGATACTATGAAATGTTACTTACCACCACGATGTAGCGAGGTCGGTACTGGATAGTGCCGAAAAGGCCGAGGATGACGATGATGATGTGGAAGAAGTTGGCTAGGATAGGGGCCCACTGGTATCCCAGGAAATCGAACACTTGCCTCTCTAATGCAGCCAGCTGGAACGGAGAAGGAAAAGGAGAGTTACATCTTCTGGGTTCATGATGTTCACTGTCAAGGTTGTGGATGCACTCCCAGAGCAAATCACTACAGCAGCTGAAGATGTTGCTTCATTCCCAAAGCAATTTACTGCCTACGAACCAGGTCAGTAGGGCAGAACGTGCATCTATAACCACTCACCTTCCACTTTGTGTTCCTCTGATGGCTAGGCTAACACAGACCAGTGAGGTCCAGTGTCTATGTGGGAGCAGGTCCTCTTCTTTGTGCACTTTGTGAGGTGGCCCTGGCAGAGGTGAGAAGCAGGGCAGTAACATCTCAAATAGCTGCAGTGGGACTTTCAGGAGCTCATTTATCAGAGCCTTCAGCTTCACTCCATCATTCCTGACACCTCTCATGTTTCTGCTCTCCAGCACACATTCATCAAAGTGAGAGGGAGAAGGAAAGTCTCTCCTCCACCTTCACCCCACCACAAGCGCTGCCACCCAGCAAAGAAATTCTGCAAAGACATCACTTTTCTAGGCAGGCTGTGTTCCTCTCCAGCACTAATAAGATGATTCAAGGCCAGTACTATCTTCTAGAAATAAAACTCCCATTTCTGTTGAAGTGCTGGGCTTGGCTGTCAGGTCATATTTGCATGAAGATGTGCTTTTCATCTGTAGCCATCATCTCTGTCTCAGGCACAAACTGTCACCTGGATCAGAATGGCTGAATTACATACCACAGGTGAAAGAGCACAGTAAACATAGACTCATGGAATCCTTTTGGTTGTAAAAGACCTTTAAGATCATCGAGTTCAACCATTAACTCCACCAAGTCCATTGTTTAACCTCAGCACCACATCTCCCTGACTATGAAATCCCTCCAGGGATGGGGACCCAATCACTTTCGGTCTGTTCCAGGCCTTGACAACCCTTTGGGGGAAGAAATTTTCCCTCCTGTCCCATCTAAACATGCAGCTGTATGCTAGACCTTACATCCCCACACCCTACAAATATTATGCCTATAGGAGAAAGAGGAAGTGGAAGGGACAGAATGGTTCTTTCAGGTTTTTCCCCAGTGCCCAGCCTTACACAGAGAGGTCTTCTCTATGCTTGTCTTTGCTAATGCATTGTAGCCACCTTGCCCACATTGACCAGTGGCTTTGCTGGTGCTAAGGCCCAGCAGATTTCCCTCTCAGGGTAAGGTTTCAAGGTGTGTTTGGGATTGCATTCTGACATTCCATGTTTATTTTCATCCGAGAGGAGACCTTCTCACTCTCTACAACTCCCTGAAAGGAGGTTGTAGTGAGGTGGGTGTTGGTCTCTTCTATCAAATAACTACGGATAGCACAAGAGGAAAAGGCCTGAAATTGTGCCGGGGCAGGTTTAGGTTGGAGATTAGGAAAAATCTCTTTGCTGCAAGAGCGGTCAGGCACTGGAACCGGCTGCCCAGGGAGGTGGTGGAATCACCATGCCTGGAGGGGTTCAGTGAAAACTGTGTCCATGGCACTTGGGGACATGGTTTCATGGCCATGGTGGTGTTAGGTTAAAGGTTAGACTGATGATCTTAGGGGTCTTCTCCAATCTTTCTGATTCTATGATTCTATAAATAAACCATCACAATTTACCATCGATAATATTAATTCAGCTACTAATGAGACACTAACCATGGGTGAGCTTAGTCCACCGTGCATAATCAGCTACATGACATCTTTTCCTGGCTTAGCTTTTAAATGGCAGATGGGGACCAAGCACTAGAGCTTCTGTAATGGCTTTAGGCATTTAAGGATGTAAATGGCTGCAGGTCTCAGTCCAGTCACCCAACAAAGGAAGCCACATCTATTAAAGGACCTTTATTCCTCCTTCTTCCTGCATCAGCGGGGAAATCATCTTCTCACCTCTCTTGGGCTGGGAAGGTATTGCAACTCTCAACACTGCTTTGGAAGTTCAACAAAAATCTGTACCTGAAAGAAATCTGCAGCAGCCCTGGCTAAGGGAGATCAATCAAGGAGGTGGTGAGCAGCTTTGCCTGTCTGACATCTCTCTTCACTGGCAAAGGGGGGCAGAGAGAATAAGGAAGCAGCCTCTAAATATCTCTTCTGCAACATAATTAGTCTTCTCTTTGAAGCAGCACACACTGCCCTGTTCTGGTCCATCTGAACCACCTGGAAGATGCTGTGACACGTGATGGGACTGAAACAGGGCAAGCACTGCTCATTTCAGTGTTCTTTTTGCTCTCCCTGCATTCACAGAGATTTCTGTATCTCATCAGAAACAGCAGGAATACGTTGAAGGCTTAATCTCTGAGGACAGGATTAACATCCATACCTTAATGATATTTGGAAATTTGGAGCCCTGACTGGCTGGCAAATGGTCACTTGACTGTGACCACTTCATCCAATCAAGCATGTAATTGGCTTTGTGTGTTCTGTTAACAGGGGAGGATGTACCACAAAACCCATCAATTAGCTGAGGGGACACAGTGTGGCGGTGTTTTCTGGAGATAACATCCTGCTCAGCTTTGCCTCTTGCCTTCAGGCTTTGAAAATAGGGATAAAGACAGATCCTTCCCACACATGCCCCTTGCCATGAATCTTCCTACTCCAGAATCAGGGAATCCGCTCCTGGAAAAGTGTTTTCTTGTCACAAATAAACATTTCCTATTAGGGCTGTATAAGAAAGGGAAAACTCCCACAGCTTTGTGAAGTTTCCTGGCTTGTCTGAAGCAGGGAAGACATTAATCTGTGAAGTAAGAGGTACCCAGCCATTGTGGAGACAGACCAGCCAGTCTACATTGAATTCATTCTAGGGCACAGCTCCTAGAGAAGTCTCCAATACCTGTCCTCACTGGATTTTTCATCAAGATCCTGCAAGTTAGCTTCATGAGGGTTAGAATCATAGAATTCACAGAATCACAGAAGCAACAAGGTTGGAAAAGACCTCAAAGATCATCAAGTCCAACCTGTCACCCAAGACCTCATGACTACTAAACCATGGCACCAAGTACCACTTCCAATCCCCTCTTGAATGCCTCCAGGGACAGTGACTCCACCACCTCCCTGGGCAGCCCATTCCAATGGCTAACGACTCTCACAGTGAAGAACTTTCTCCTCACCTTGAGCCTAAACTTCTGGCACAGTTTGAGACTGTGTCCTCTTCTTCTGGTGCTGCTTGCCTGGGAGAAGAGTAGACAGCAATAAGGTCTCCCCTGAGCCTCCTCTTCTCCAGGCTAAACAATCCCAGCAATCAAGGGTTAATCAAGGGTCTGTACAACTGCCTGAAAGGAGGTTGTGGTGCGGTGCGTGTTAGTCTCTTCTCCCTAGTAACAAGTGATAGGAACATCAAGAGATAGATTCAAGTTGCACCAGGGGAGGTTTAGGTTCGATATTGGAAGAAATTGCTTCACTGAAAGGGTTCTCAAAGACTGGAGCAGGCTCCCCAGGGAGGCGGTTGAATCCCCATCCATGGAAGTGTTGAAAGAGGCAGATATGGTGCTGAGGGACATGGCTTGACACCAGCCTGGGTAGAGTTAGAGAATGGTTGGACTTGATGATCTTAAAGGTCTTTTTCAACCAAAATGATTCCCTGATTCTGTGATGCTGTGTCATACTTTCCTCTTCCATACTGTGACTGCCATTGTTTTCAGGTTGTTTCTGTCCTGACTTGCATCCCTTTGCCACGATCTCTGCATTTGTCTTGCCCTCGGGAGCTGCAGGCATGACTCAGCTGGTGTGGCAATGGGCTTTGCCTGTCTGCTAGGTCAGCTGAAGGGAACAGGAGCTAGCTGGCTTTGCTTTCTGTGATGTGTGAGCTCAGGCAAGCTGCTTCCTCATGTGTAAAAGCAAAACCAATTCTCTGTCCATTGATGACACACACAGCAGCTCAGATGCTGCTGCTGCAACTCTACCACTGTGTTACCAATGTGCAGATAGCAAGTCTTTGGTGCCATCCAACCATCAGAAATGCAGCCTGAAGTTACCCCGGACTTGTCCCTGATCCCTCAGGAACCCAGCATAATTAAGGAAATAACTGCTAAAAACAAACAGATAAACAACCATTTTCACTCATTAAGCTGCAGGTCTGTGTGTAAAGGTCACCCATTAAATGCTGCTGAGAGCTGCAGGTAAACAGGGCTGATGTTTGTGCTAAGCCAGCCTGGATGTGGAGTTGGGATGTGAAGAAGCTGGTGGAACCCTTCAATCCTGGTTCCTTCAGTCTGGCAGGGTCAGGCTTTGCCCCTAGGTACTAAGAAACCTCATTGCTCTCTACAATTCCCTGGAAGGAGGTTGTAGTGAGGTGGGGGTTGGTCTCTTCTCCCTAGTATCAGGAGATAGAATGAGAGGAAATGGCCTGACATTGTGCTAGGGGAGGTTTAGGTTGGAGATTAGGGAAAAAAATGTGTACTGCAAGATGGGCAGGCATTGCAACAGGCCACCCAGGTGTAATAAAAGGGACACCGAGAGATGGTGGTGTCATTGTCCCTGAAGGTGTTCAAGAATGACGTGGCCATGGCACTTTGGGACACGGTTTAATGGCCATGGTGATGTTGTGTTGATGGTTAGACTCAATGATCTTTTCCAGCCAGAACAGTTCGATGATTCTATATCTGCACCCTCATACTGAACCTCTCTTGGATCCCTCTCACTGAGCAGGGGAGATGCCATCTTTCTCTGTTGCTGCCACGTTTCTGCAGAGTAATATCCTTGCTGCAGTGTCGTTTATGATGATTCACACCATCCTATTGAGAGAGCCCATTATATTCTTCAGACACTGGTTGTAAAGAGAAATTTCACGGATTGTGGCTCAGGTTTCAACCCATTCAAAGCTGACAAGACCTTTCCATCAGGGGGAACAAATTTTCCTGCTTTATGACTACTCTTATTAAAATCAGGATTCCTTCTGCTCCTTTTGCTCCTCTAGCCCATAGAACATTTTTACCTTTCATTCTTTAAAGTAAATTATTTATTGCAGTACTAAAACCAGGATTAGTTGGGGCAGACTTTTCTCTGCTGAAATAAACCACATTTCTGCTGATCTGAGTGAAACTGGAAGAGCAAATAACCACGTGAAGCAATAGCTAGCCAGGCAAAGAGACCAAACCAAAGTTCCCTGTTGGGCCATGGTTCATTTGTATGGCCAGGAAAGATAAGAAAGACAGATGAGATGTTCTGCAGTTCACACAGCCCCACACAGCTGCCTGATGGACCTCACTACAGAGTACAAAAACAGTCTTAGAAACATCTCAAAATGTGGAATATTTTCTTGCTGAGAGGTTCAAACCATTTCAGTTGTGTTTCTGATGTCTCTGGCAGTGTCACTGGCAAATAGTGATGCCAGCAGGACACCTCAAGCTGATTCAACATGTACTGGGGGGTGCTTGCTTAAATTCTGGTCCCTCACATCTTGTCTAAACTTCATCATTGACTTGTTGCTCCTGTCACACTGGAGAGCTCAACCTGCTTCCCTGGTGTCCCCATACTGCTAAGAAAGAAGAGATGCTGATGGACAAGCCAGTTGCCTCTAATTCTTTAATGCCCTCTCCTTTATAGCCATGTTAGGAGACAACATGGCCACCTTATCAGCTACATTTGCTTTTAATTTAGTAATCTTTTAAAGCCTTTAGCCCTGTTTGGTCTGGATCTGTGTCTTTCACTGCATTTCTGAAATCAGCTGGGACTCAAAATAACAAATATCACTTTTGAAATGTTGGCACAACTTGTACAGATGCAGGAGAGATGCTCAGAAAGCCCAGATCAGGTGTGGATATGCAAACAGGGTGTCCTGCCTGCACACATGTCCACATTTTTCTGTCCCTACAGGATAACCTGCTCTGACACTTTCCAAGCTCAGCTTTAGTAAGAGATTTCTTTTTTAAATCAAATATTGTAAAGAGTGGTCAGGCACTGGAACAGGCTGCCCAGGGAGGTGGTGGTGTCACCATCCCTGGAGGTGCTCAAGAAATGTGCAAACATGGCACTTTAGACATGGTTTAGTGGGCATGGTGGTGCGGGGTTGATGGTTGGACAGGATGATCTTGGATGATCTTGGAGATCTTTTCCAGTCAAAATGATTCTAAGAAATAAATTTCCCAGCATGCAACAAATGAAGCAAATAGGAAATGCTGATCCTACTGCTGGGGACCAGACAAGATATGAAAGAGATAATCCTGGAAAAAACAAAAAAAGAAAACTTTTTTCTACTTGGCCTATAAAAAAGCAACTGAAAAACTCTTGGCTCCTCCTTGTCTTTCACCACTGTAAGGACACAGCCTCACAGACTGCTCCAGTTCCTGCACTGCCCTTATTCAGCAACGCCCACAGCCACCTAGGACCCCTGTGGGCCTATCTATAGCTTGATCCCAAGCAACATTTGCTACTTCAATCCCCATATTTACTTCTGTCCAGCCTGTGCTGGGAAAGAGCCTCATCTGCAGCCCTTGGTTGCCACCAGACTCCTGTGATGCTCAGGGCTGCTGGGCTGATTCTCAACATGTTGATTCAACATTTGATTTCCTGCTGACTGGCCTTGATTTAGAAGATGCTTTTTGCTTATCTGATGTGCAAACACCATCAGAGCAGCCAAGACTTCCAGGTCACGGGTCTCCTCTTGGGGGGAAAAAATGCATTGTTTTCCTAAGGTATTTTGGCCATGTTGATGGCTTGAGTTCAGGACAAAGTCACAGTGCTGCTACCCCCATGAGGCATCAGAGAAGGGTGAAAATTTAAGTGCAGCCTGCTGAAACAGCACCAGGAGATTAAAAAGTCTCAAATGTATCATCTGAAAATATATCTGTTTGGGTTTTGAACAGAAATATCTTCATTTCTGGTTCTTCCATACAAATGGGGCAATATTAAATACCTCTCTGCTATGATTTAAAATACTTTTTCAACTGTTATTGTTATTATTATGATATATTATATTATTATAGATAGTTTTCCTCTACAGTTGCTTTGCATTTGTAAATGCTGAATCAATGCTAGATCTGAAGAATCCTAACCCCAAGCTGCAGCGTGGTGAGACTATCAGCAGTCAGCAGAACATTCCCTCCTGTGCCAGTGCTCATTCAAGGTAGAGAATATGTTGTGGGTAATTATCAAACACTGAGGCTGCTTCTCCACAGTGGCTGCACTTCTAAATAAATATTAATGGTTGTAATAGATGTTTAATTAAGTTTATCTGAAAAAGCAGTTCACTGAACCACTACTTCACACAAGTGAGAGCTCCTTCTGCTAGGTGCCACATCCCTGTCTCATCTACAGTCAGCACCATATGTGCAAATACCCTCCTGCATTCTCCAAATCTCATTTTTCTTTAGTAAGTGTTGTCAGGGAAACCTCTCCTGTGGCCTTGTGATCCACAACTCCTTTCCCACCATCTTTCCCTGAACCTCAGAGGTCAAGAGACTAATTGCCTGGGAGGTCTCTGTCACTTTGTCTCTCTGGCCACTGGATGCACCAAGCCCCTTTCTCTGCTCATTTTGCTGTTTTTACCCCCAGAAGCTGCTGAACCCCTTTCTAGTCACACAGACATTGGTGAAGCCTCCAATAGCAGACCCTAAATCTTCAAATCACATATATTTCAGAAGCAAACTCTGGTCACTTCACTGACCTGGAAGTAACATGCCAGACTCTCCCAGAGCATCTGGAGAAGTCTCCATCACACCAGGTCACTGGTCAGCAGCAGGTATTGGCTGCTCCTGAGGTGTTACACAGCAGCAAAAAGCTTTCACACCATCGTGCCACAGCTGAGGATCAGGACTTCTCCCACCCTAGTACCATCCTCTACAGAGCCTGGGAAGACTTTACCCCTTGGTGTGGTTCAGCACAACTTCCCTGCTGAAGCCCAGAGCATTCTGCTGTTAAATAGCCCAGCACTGACTCCTTCCCTCCCCATTTTTGGTCTTCAGAAACCATGTGGACATGGGTTAGGGTTAGGTCAACGGTTGGACTCCATAATCTTACAGGTCTTTTCCAATCAAAACAATTCAATGATTCTGTGACTCCCTCTGTCCTGGACCACCTGGGCTCTGGATTATGCCCTCCCAGTGTCATTCTGTGTGTTGGCAACAATGCTCCCAGGACTGCTGCTGCTTTGACCTTGATCCCTGTGCTCTCTGCTGCTGCTTTTCAGCAACATCCCAGCTGCAGAAATAAGTCATTATTCAGTCCCACACACCCAAATGCTGCTTAGCATTCCAGGAGAGGTACAACCCTTACTAAACATAAGGGATGAGACTGGCACTGACGTGGTGCAGAAGCCTGTGTATGCATGCTTCAAGTTGAGGCTCCAGCTTCAGAAGGTCTGAGGTTTCCTAGCACATCACATATAGCCACTAGCCTTGCTCAGATGAATTTTGTGTCTACAAGCCTCTTAAACCACTTCACTCCGAGTGTTGGGCTGGGTCAAGCAGTGCGCAAAACAGCCAAGGAATGTGAAAGGAGAGAGGTGCTGGGGGGTAAGGCAGTAGCTGGCAGTACTTTTACTAGCAAGACTTCCCTAGTCCATGGTCACTACCAAATGACTCATCCCAAGGTGCTGTTCAAGCATGGCAGCCCCTCGTCTGCTCCACAACCCTCTAAGCAGGGTGCTCAGCAGTACAGATCATTAGTAGGTTCTTTCACTTAATGCTGCAGAGGAGAGAAGAGGTTGCCCTAAAATGATTCTCTGAAGAATGCTCATAATACAGCTCCCAGGAAAAGCTCCGCTTCCTAGGAGGGATATTTCAGCAACAAATATTGCCCTGTATTGCTGAAACTTCTCCCAGATCAGGGTCAGTAACATGCCTGGTGAGGATTCTGCTCTGCAGACCCCACATGGGTTTGTCTGGATTACATCTCACATCAGGGCTCAAACCTCAGGGATGCAGAGAGGTGCCTGCAGCACCATCAGACACCAAACACAAGCTGCTGTTCCTTTCCCTCCTGCTTGCCTCTCCTGATAGCATCTAAGTCCCACACACTGCTGTGATTGCTGATTGCCCAGATTAGCAATCAAGCAAAATTAATAAGCAGGTGCCTTTGTGATGCAGGCAAAAAAGACTCTCCGACAAGAATGACAAACTTGTTATATTTGGAACCTACATCAACACTCAAACCAAAGTTTCCTAAACAGAATTAAATTAATCTGTTGTGCCCACAATACCCCTCTCCTCTTACCGCCCCCCTCCCTCCCCCCCCCCCCAGCTTTTTTTCTCCTCCCTCAGTTTCACAGCTCAGCTTTGGCTCTCCAGCTTGGTCACAAAGATGGGGGGAGGCATTGGAATGACAAGGCTGTGATTGCATTTGCAACAGACATTAAAAGTAATGAGTTTCCAATAAGAATAAGTGCCTGACTCAGATGCTGTGTAAAGCACAGCCTTATCCTAGGCTTGGGCTCCACACTTGTGCCAATCCTGGCTTTCTCTCACCTCCTGCGTCCAGAAGATGATCAGAGGGTTCAAGCATGTCTCCTGTGGGGATAGGCTGACAGAGTTTGAGCTGTTCAGCCCAGAGAAGGCTCCAGGGAGACCTTAGAGCAGCCTTCCAGTAAGTGAAGGGGCTTAGAGGAGAGCTGGAGAATGACTTTGTACCAAGGCATGGAGTGGCAGGACGAGGGGTAGTGGTTTCACACTGGAAGAAATTTGGACATGAGGAAGAAATTCTTCCCCATGAGGGTGGCGAGGCACTGGTACAGGTTGCCCAGAGTTGTAGAGGCTCCAAGCCTGGAAGTGGTCAAAGCCAGGTTGGATGGAACTTTGAGCAATCTGGTCTAGTAGAAGGTGTCCCTGCCCATGACAAGGGGAGAAGGTGGAATTAAATGATCTTAAAGGTCCTTGCTGCTGGAGAGAGCAAACACATTGACAGGACTAGCACAGAAGGCACAAGGTTGTACTGAAGGACTCTTTAGTCAAGACTACTCAGCCTGTCTTCCAATGATGCAGTTCTCTGGCGTCCACTGGATGTGAGAGCAGCAGTTTGAAAACAGCTCAGAGATCCCCTTCAGCTCTCAAGTGAACTAGGAATACTTCAAATCATTGAGAGGTTGGACCAACATTCACAGGACATATAAAGCAAATTAAATACCAGCTGGACTCACCCAGTTTAGAAAAAAATACAGCTATCTTCTATTTTCCAGGCATTTAGTGCAAACTGCAGTTTTATTTTGCCTCTGGTTGCCTCAAAATTGAATTATGACCTTAAATATACTATTGGCAGTTTCCAAAAGGAGAAAGAGGCTCAAAAAGCAAAGCTTGGGTTTTCTTCTCTCTTGTCCAGACACAGACTGAGAAAAACTTGCTGTTTCTGAAGGACATTAAGAACATGCTCTGCCTTTAGCATCCCCTGAAAGTCCAATTCACAGCTGGTACCTACAGGACTTTCTCCTCAGGAAGGGTCACCTGTAACCTGAGTTACAAAAATGCCACTCTGAAGGCAAAACAACTGCAGAAAGCCATCTGAAGCTGTTTTCCTCATCCAGGGGAAGAGGAGAATGAGAATTTCTTGGAGTCCATGTAGAATGGCCAGCAGGGACTCACTCTTCCCATAGGTCTGTGTGTCAGAGCACTCCAGAATTCAGCAGGATGCTCTCCAGTGAGTGTGGAGTCACAGAATTACTAAGGCCGGCAATGACCTTTAAGATCATCGAGTCCAACCACAACCCAACTACCGTGACCACTAAACTACATCCTGAAGCACAACACCTACACACTTGACCATCTCCAGGGGTGGTGACTCCACCACCTCCCTCGGCAGCCTGTTCCAATGCCTCACCACTCTCCCAGTAAAGTTTTTCCTAATGTCCAATCTAAACCTCCCTTAGCCCAACTTAAACCCATTTCCTCTCATGGAAAAATGGTTTCTGTGTTGCTGGTCTTTTGTGGAACCCCTCCACCTAGATAAAGCTCCCTGCTCTCTCCTTCTCTTGCAAATCCCTCTCCCTCTGCTCCACACCTTCCACCCAGCCTGTCCTGCTCCAGTCAGCCCAGCAGCCACTCTCCCCCACTTCCTTCTTGCACATTGCACTGGGAGCTCTAGCAGCTGATCCCCTTAATTAGGTCACGGACAGATCACACATAAAACACTTGCACCAGCCAGATCCCCTGAAGGAAAAACATGCCAGCTCAGCAAGTGGGGTGAAAGCTCCAGAGGGGAAGGATGCCAGGGCTGAAATAACTCTTCCAAACTTTTTCTGCAGGAACCTTGCTTCAGTTTCTGCTCAACTGCTTGGTCCCCGCTCCCTGACACGGTAGCTAAGTGGTAGTGTTGCTTTAATTTCCTCCTGCTGGTGTTGCAAGGCCAGATTGCTTGGATATTCGTACACAGAAGGAGTTTAATGAAAATTATAATGAGAGCCCTGCGGTGCTCTTGCAGGTCGGCTTTCCACTGGGCTGCCTCTTTCCATTACAAATCAGGCTGGTGTAACTGGAGTGAGGGGAGAGAATTCATTAAAAAGGGAAGTGCAGGGTGGGTGAGAAAGAGGGGAGAAAGAAAATTATATTGTTCTTACTAATAATCTAGGAAATTGGGATCTGCCGAGGTCTTGCCGCAGCTTTGCTCCTAGAAGAAAAGCCAATTTGTAATCACCCTGCAGCAGGGAGAGACCACGGCCACGCGAAAATTCCCACTGGTAATTGCTGCACAAAGGGACCCTTTCTGATTGAAAACTGTTTCAAAGCAGTGATGAAGACTTTATTTCCCCCACTGGGACACAGAGAACTGCTCTTAGCACTTCTGTTTCCTAATACCTAGCTGTGAAATTAGGGGGGTCAGGGAGAGACAATGTGTGAAGCCAATGGGATGCACCTCCCATCATTTTACAGCTTCCCCTTCCCAACTCCCCCCAGCTACACAGGGTGCTTTTGGCCCCACTGTAATGCCACGAGCAGCAGCTCCTTCAGAAGACAGAAGCCCTCATTCAGTGAAGAACTGGAGCATCTGCTGATTTGAGGCACAGCCTATGCCCAGCTGGAGGGCTCTGTAAAATCTGAGTCTGATGAAGCAGGAGAGGAGGTCCTATGGCAATATGCATCTGTGCATCGATTCACTGACACCCAGCCTGGCTCCTGCATATGGCAGCACAAACTGCTGCTATCCCAAACCCAGCCTTCTGGGTTTGATTCTGCCTCTGTTCCTTCCTGTGCCCTCTGGCACAGCTGTTAACTGTCTGTCTTCCCATCTAGTGGAACTAGAAATAACACCCCTAGTTTCCACAGACAATAGCTGGAGATTTGGGGTCTGTTGGTGAAAGCCTTTCATTTTTCATAGTAAGCATCCTGCATGAGCAGAAACCACATCATCATTGTAATAGTGGTTCTACTGGATGCCCACCTGCCCATAGAGGTAAAAAGAGGCGGCATTTGGGGCTGGGAATCTCCCCATGATGATCACAGCACTAGTCCAAACCCCTTGCCTTTCCATCACTATCACATTCTCAAAACAGAGAGGTAAACACACCCTGCTCCTATGCCTCTGCTCCCCTATATTCATCCCTACTGAAGTTTCACCAAATCCCAGCAATGCCCAGCAAGGAATTCCCAGTCAGTCCATCTGCCAGACCCCCCAGTGTGCTCATCCCAGCTCTTAATCTCACCTTATCCTCTGTGGCCAGAGGTCGTAACTTAAGGCTGACAAAGAGCTGGAAAGTTGGGACAGAGCAGATGAGATGAAGCCAAGTGCAGAAGCGATTTCCTTTAGGTATCAAAATGCAGCCAGGAGACTTTGCCCTCTGCACATCATAGCAATGAGCAGGAAGTTTTCAGGCAAATTAGAAGTTGGAGATATTTTAGGAGTTGGGCTGCAAACAGACCAAGTGATTTACTTGCATTTCATGCATGATACAGTAAGTACAGAATCATAGAATGCAGTGGGTTGGAAGGGACCCTCAAAGGTCATCTTATCCAACCCCCCTGCAGTGACTAAGAGACATCCCCAACTAGAGCAGGTTGCTCAGGACTCCATCATGTTTGACCTTGAAAGTCTCCAGGGATGTGGTCTGCACCACCTCTCTGGGTAACCTGTTCCAGTATTTCACCACTCTCATTGTGCAGAGCTTCCTCCTAATGTCCAGCTTAAATCTCTCCTACTCTAGTTTAAAACATTTGCCCCTCACCTTATCACCACAGGCCCTTCTAAACACCCCCTCCTCAGCATTCTTGTAACCCCACTTCAGATATTGGAATACTATTAGATCTCCATGAAGCCTTCTCTTTTCCAGGCTGAACAACTCCCTCAGCCTGTCATTGTAGTAGAGGTGCTCCAGCCCTCTGATCATCTTTGTTTTCCTTCTCTGGACCCACTCCGTCAGGTCCATGTCCTTCCTGTGCTGAGGAATTCAGAGCTGGACTCACAGCTCCAGGTGAGGTCTCCACAGAGCAGAGAGGCAGGATCCCCTCTCTCCATCTCTGGTCACACTGCTTTGGATGCAGCCCAGGCTGGCATTGGCCTTCTGGCCTGCAAGTGCCCATTGCTGGCTCCTGTCCAGCTCCTCAGCCACCAGCACCCCCAAGTCCATTCCTGCAGGGCTGCTCTCAATTTCATCATTCCCCAGCCTGTGCTCGTACCAATGATTGTCCCGACACAGGTGTAGGACCGTGCAGGGTCCATACTGAGTTTGATTCATTATTAGAAACACTTTCTTTGTTCTTGGTTAGAATAGAATAGAATAGAATAGAATAGAATAGAATAGAATAGAATAGACCAGACCAGGTTGGAAGAGACCTTTGAGATCTAGTCCAACCTATCAAACACTATCTAATCAACTAAACCATGGCACCAAGCACCCCATTGTGGTGGGTTGGAAGGGTAAGGCCAAGAAGCCTCCTCCCTTCCCCCTTGTAAGGTAAAGGGAAAGAAAATTGAAGGGAAAGGGAAAAAAAACTCACAAGCTGAATTAGCAAAGCAGTGGAGCTTTATATTTACAAAGCAACGTAGGGTATGCGGGGGAATATATACAAATTTACAATATTTACAATATATACAAAGATATACAACAGAGTAACACAGAAATGAGGGTTTCCCCCTCTGCTGAGGGGGGTTTCCCACCTCCGCTCTCCCCTCTTTCCCCCTTTCCCCAGAGTGGGATAGAAAGAGAAAGAAAAGAGAGGAAAAAAAAATTAGAAGCACTTGTGTTAATTGGAAAGCAGTTAATACAGGCCTGGTATCTTATCGGCTTCAAGGCCGAAGCCTTGGCAGAAAGCCCAGCACAGAGAGAGCTGCTGCCCAAAGAAGAGGCAGAAGCAAGACTGACGATAAAGTGCTGGAAAACCCAGTATACCCTCCTGCTGTCCCAGTTCAGAAGGTGCTTCCTCCCACTTCACTAATGAAATAGTTTAGATTATTCTTTCCGTTTACCAACTTCCGTCCACCATATTCCCTTTCTTAAGGGGACAACGTCAACCGGTCACACCCATCAAGTCTCTTCCTAAACATCTCCAGTGATGGTGACTCCACCACCTCCCTGAGCAGCACATTCTAATGGCCAATCACTCTTTCTATGAAGAACTTCTTCCTAACATCCAGCCTAAACCTCCCCTGGCACAGCTCAAGACTGTGTCCTCTTGTTCTGGTGCTGGTTGCCTGGGAGAAGAGACCAACCCCCACCTGCCTACTACCTCCCTTCAGGTAGTTGTAGAGAGCAATAAGGTCTCCCCTGAGCCTCCTCTTCTCCAGGCTAAGCAACCCCAGAAAACCAACCCAACGTTAAAAAACAAACAACAAAAACATTTTTTTCATTTTTTAAAAAAAAAAGAGAAAGAAAAAAAAAAAAAAAAAAAGAAAAAATTACCTTGAAAAAAACCAGGGAGACATTTTTTTCCGGCTGAAAAATAAATACCAGTGAAGAAACACTGACCAACTAATGACTGTACCAGCAAACTTCCAGGCCTGTCATCAAAGCATGAAATGAAAAAGAACTGGGAGGAAAAGAGTATTTTGGCCATAAAAACCATTTAGTAGTCCAGCTTCTGGTTCCAGTAAACTGCTTTTGACAGGAAGGGTTTTAAATTGGAGCCAACAGAAAATGACAATTTCTTTTTACAAAGGGGCTGTCAGAGGCTTTTTGGGGTATTGCAGGCATTTTCCAGTAACCACAAGCCCCACAAACAACTTCCCTTCTGCAAAGTGGCTAGAAATGAATCAATCACTATTGACTTCCATCTTCTGATGGCCTCACTGGAAGAAAATCAATGATACTTAAATAATTGAGTAATTATCTTAGTAATTACAGGCAACAAATGTAGCTCCCCTTGCCTCCCTCAAGCCCTGTAAACAAGTGATATTTCAGTTTTACAGCCTTTTTATGAGGATGAGCCAATTTTGTGCAGCCCACGATGACTTCTGAGCTGTCACCCACATCTCAGGAGTCACCAGCACTTCTGGCATTGTCCCAGCAGTGTGGTCCTCACCGCTCTCAGAGACAAAGAAGGCTGAGCATCTCTTGGGTTCTTTCCTTGGCTGTAACCTCCCCACAGGCTGGGAAACAGAGATCCAGCTCTATTTTTCTTAAGTCATTAAAAGCAAGGGAAGCAGAGACACAAGATACCTAAAAGCTGTGTAGATTTGGTGCTGAGTCACATGGTTTAGTGGTGGACTTGTTTGTGCTAAGCTAACAGTTGGACCTAATGATCTTCAAGGACTTTTCCTACCAAAACTGCTCAATGAGTCTATGAAGTGCTCAAAGAGATTTATCAACATCTAAGGATGAAGATGGCAAAAAGTTTAGACACAGATTTGAGGCTGAAGATCTCTTTTAGCTGGGTTGACAAAACAGCTTGAAAAGTGCAAACTGCTCTGGACAGCATAGAAGCACATCTCTGCTACAAAGTAGGTGACGTGCCTGAAGCAAGTGCTTTGGGGTGGAGATTCTTGGGCTCAAAGCATGAGATGAACCATGGTGGAAGTCACTAAGCCCGTGTTCTTGTCATCCTCAACATCCCCTGCACTGTTGTGTTTTCCTGCTGAGAGGAGTCCAATGAAACTAAAGATTCTCATCAGGGATTTATTAACAATACAGTATCATGCTAAAAAACCAACCAACCAACCAACCAACCAACCAACCAACCAACCAAACCCAAGCCAAGGATGAATACATCCTCTCACTGTATTAATGGCATTAACCACAGAACTTTTTTCTGTGGCATCCTCTTTGTTTTCTCTCTTTGCTCCTAGCAGATGATGAAATGAGACCTGTGACATTCACTTTGATGGAGGAGAGCTGCTGGCCTCCCAACAATGTATGTAAGAATTCAGTGCCTTTTAAAAAGCATTATTTTTGAGGGAAAGTCCTTTTGAGTGAGGGCTAGAATGGGGTAATTTTCCACATGACCAAGAATCAAAAGGAAAGCAGCAGCCCAGTCCATGCTCTTACCATCCTCCCCGAGTCACCCACTGGATTGATTTGTCACAAGGTGAAAGTCTTCTATTTATTATCATTTTCTACTTGTCCTGCTTAATGCAGTCCCTGCCAGGATGAGTTTGCTGTGGGAAAGTGGAATGAAGCCAGGTCTTTTAGTTTGATGTTAAATGGGGCCTGGGCGGGGGGAGGCTTTGAGGGAGGGGAGGGGGAAATCTTCCTCATTATGAAAGGAAAATGCGCAAGGCAGAGTTTTCATGGGATGCTGCCCAGCCTCCCAATTAGGGTGGCTGAGCCAAACAGTGGCGTTATTCTGTGCCATTGTTTATCCAGTGTCACTCAGCCATCTTTTACTTTATGAGCAGAATTTATCTCCTCCGTTGTGCTACCCAATTTGTTTGCATTTTTGGTTCAGTCGAGTGTCTCTGGTTTATTGTATGCATCTTCTGGCCTCCCACTAGCCAGCTCTCCAATTAAGCCTCCAAGAGTGTCACACAATGGCCGGGCTCCTCCTGCGCTCCATTCCTGCCTGACGTTTGCATCCCCTTTTGCTTTTGCACTGCCCCTGACTTGCAGCTCCTCAATGGCTCATGGTTTATTCAGCAGCAAAGCTGAATTTCTCATTTCCCCTCTCTTTTCCCCTTTCATCCTTGCCCTTTAAAATACAGTTGGTCAAGAGAGGCCACTTTGGCAGCTCTGGAGAACAAAGTTTACTTTCAGTGACTCTTTAGGGTCATTGAATCACAGAACGCCAGGGTGGAAGGGATCCCAAGGATCATCTGGTCCAACCTTTCTAGGTGATAGTGGAGTTGAAATGAGCTGGCCCAGCACCCTGTAAAACTGGGTCTTAAAAACTGTCCAATGCAGGGGAATGCACTGGTTCCCTAGGGACATGGTTTCAAAGTCTGCCTGGAGAAAGATTTTCTTCATGGGGAAAGATTTTCATCTGGATTCTAGTCAGCGTATCCCCAGCAGTAACTTCTGGGTGTCTGTCCCATATCACCCCTTGTAAAAAGGGAGTCTCCATCATCCTGGTAGTCACCCTTTAGGCACTGGTACATGTTCATATGGTCTACCCTAAGCCTTGTCTCCTCAAGGCTGGTTTTATCTTAAGCGTTTGGCAACCTTACAGTGTTTGAACACTGAGCTGTGGGGCAGCAGCCCAAATGTGGGGCAATCACAAACTCTTGTGGCTTCATCATAGAATCACAGAATCATTAAGGCTGGAACAAGCCTTTAAGATCATTGAGTCCAACTGTAACCCAACTACCATGACCACTAACCATATCCTGAAGCACCACATCTACACACTTCTTGAACACCTCCAAGGATGGTGACTCCACCAACCCCTTGGGCAGCCTGTTCCAATGCCTCACCACTATTTTCAGGAAAGACATTCTTCCTGATATCCAATTTAAAACACCCCTGGCACAACTTAAACCCATTTCCTCTCCAATGGCATCTTTGGCTTGTCCCTACTCCAAACTTTCTGCTTAGTTTTCTCCAAGTCTTTTTATCTTCTTTCTTGCAGGTCTGTCTGCAAGATTAGCTAAAATAGAAAAGTGCTGATACACATTAAATGCTGCTACATTAAATAATTTCAAGGAAGCTTAATCTTGCAAGACTGGGAGGTGAACCCCAGAACAGTGATAACAGTATCTGTGCATCGTCTGTTCCACCAGCATGGCAATGCTGCAGCTGTAGGAAGCATCATTTGCCTCCTTATCATAGCGGGCTCCAGACTTATCACTGTGTCTGATGGGACCATCAAAATCCCATTGAGCTCTCCGCCCTGGGTCACAGCTGAACATGAGTTTTACTCCTGTATTTGAGTCTGCCAGGACTGGAGGTTTCCAGGATTTCTGCTAAAAAAAATCATAGAAACATAGAATCTTTTTGTTTGGAAAATATTTTAAGATCATTGAGTCCAACCCTTCTCTAATTCTACTAAGGCTGGTGCTAAATCATGTCCTTCAGCACCACATCTCTGCATCTTTTAAACATCTCCAGGGGTGGGGATTTGACCACTTCCCTAGGGAGCCTGTTCCAGTGGCTGAGAGCCCTTTCAAGTGATGAAGTGAAGGCTCTATACAATGCCTCACCACCAACCACTGAAGCACCCTTTGTTTGCACATTCATGTCCAAAACCGGGACTGAGGAACTTTACACAGCCATGGGAGCTACCAAGAAGGAAAAGGTTGGCAGCCATGAAACCTGGGACACATCTCATTTACAGAAAGCATCCTTTGGCTAAGTGATGCCAAAGGAGTTTACTGCCCTGTCACTCTGAACTGCTTCAGAAATTCATCACACTTTAAATGATTGACTCCAGTATCCGTTCAATCCCACTTCACAGACTGCAGAGCCTTTATTACACAGCCATATATTTAGCACTGAAATAGTTCTCACCAGTGTAACAGCCCTGTCATCTAAGGAATAAAACAAAGAGCCAGTATTCATCATGAGGGAGACAGAGTCTTTGTTGTCTGAAGCCATGGCAGAGTTTTGTTAGCACCCTATCTATTCTTCCAGACTGTCACACAACACACTTTTAAGCTGTTTCAGTGCCAGCCCTGGAAGCCCAAATGCTGCTGTAGCTTCTCATCACTCACTTCCCAGCTAATGATGATTTCAATAGACAGCAGCACTGATCCTGAGCACAGAGAATATAGGCAGTGACTTAGGAGCAGGAAAGACAACCTTTCCAGAAGAGCACAGACAGGCCTTCATCTCTGGCTAGGTTAGGAACAAAAGCCCTGCAGGGTTATTTAAAGCATGGCTACAAGGAGCAAAGAATGAACGTGCATCTTGGGCACTGGTCACATCCAGATGACCTGAGTTTGGACTGTGGTCTGATGGCAGAGTATTGTGTAGACTGTAGGACCCAAGAAAACAGAATTGAGCATGCTAGCTGTCCTGACCTCACACTGCTATGGCTCCTGCAGCCCTCCTGTACAATGTTGTGGTTTGCTTGATGGGTGTAAGTTCAGCATGGAGCTGGAAGAACCAGCCTTGAACTTAATGATCTCAAAGGCCTTTCCCTAACTCAACAGTTCTATGATTCTAACCTGGTGCTCTGGATCTAGACACCTTGAGATATACTCGGCATGAGTATATCGCATCCTGCCTAGCATCAGCCTGATGTGCTCTGCATCTCTGGGAAAAACAAGTCAGGTTTGGGGCCAGACGACCTCTGCTAACATGCACATCTGTGGTGCAAATGAGGCCATTAAATGAGAAGGTAGTAGCACCATTCTCAGAACCAACCACCACCACGGTCTCCTCAGGCTTCTGAAAGCATTTGAGAACCTGCCTGTGTCAGCATGAAGACAGGAAAGAGACCATGCAGAACAGGTGCCTCTGAGAAGGTGCCACGCAAGGGCTCACGCTGCTTGTGCAGGGAGGCAGACCCATCCATCCTTACAACATCTCCGCTCAGAATAATGAGAGGGGAAATATGAAGGCCCAGAATCCTAAAAAGTAGCAGACATTGGAAAGGAATTGCCTTTCCCTAGCTTTCTAATTCATCTCCAAGCCCTCAAGCTCACTTTTCTCCACATGCTGGGAAAACAAAGGGCACCCAAGGGACTGTGAACTCCCATCACACTCCTCCCAACACCCTCTCTCCTCCCTGCCCAGCAGCCAGCAAACTCCCAGGCTAATTAGCCAAATGTATTCTGCACATATTTAGCATTTCTGAGTAATGAGGATAATCAGATTTCTCCCCTAATTCTGTCCATATACAACGTAAGCAGGTGTGTTGCCTTTCCCACAATGGGCTCACAAAAACCACGTTGTCTGCCTGAGCGAGGGAAGCCAGCCGCCTGTCAGAGCCCATTCCCATCTCCACATGGAAACCTGCTGCTAAGGATTACCAGTAGCCATGGGAAATTAGGATCTGGGTTGGATTTGGTTAAGCAGACAGCAGTTCAGGTATCCAAGCAAGATATTGAAATGCTCAGGCTTCAAATCGGGCCAGAGATCTCGATCAGAGATCAGAGATCTTCACCATCCTTCAGAAAGGAACTGCAGAAGAAGCTCTTCTGTGTTGTGGTCGAACAGGAGGTGTTTGGCTCAGAACCTCGTAGGTGGTTTGGGTTCTGGGAAGTCTCTGAACTCAGGTCTTGGTCATTCTCCACAAGGTTAATCAGCCTATGGACCTAGACCTTACCTCTGTGAATCTGTTGGCTGGTAAATGCATAGAGTCATAGAATTGTTTTGGTTGGAAGAGACTTTGAGGATCATCAAGTCCAACTGTTGACCCAGCACTGCCAGGTCACTACTAAACCATGTCCCTCAGCATCACATCTCCAGGGCTTTGAAACCTCTCCAGGGATGGGGACTCCACCACTTCCTGGGCAGCCTGTTCCAGGCCTTGACAGCCCTTTTGGGGAAGAAATTGTTCCTCATGTCCATCTTAAACCTCCCCTGGGACAACTTGAGGCCATTTTGTCTGGCCCTATAACTAAATAGCCTAGACTTGTGGTCTCTACTCCTTTCAAGGTCTCTGGATGTGGGTCAAGGCCAGGCCAATTCTTTCTGGTCCTGCTGAGTTTTTGAGGGTGATTTTTCACTTCAGTAAACTTCACTTCAACAGCCAACTTCTTCACTTCACAGCAAACTTCTCAGAAGGCAGAAAAAGATTTTTAAGTGCCCATGACTACATCCTGGCCCTTGGAACAGTTGGACATGTTACTACCAAAGTAGGACCATTTCCATCTTAATGGAGTATCCAGGGCCCATCATCTCTGAAAGAAGGAAAGAGTGTTCCCAAGACCCACAGCATGGAGTTGGGCACTCCTGCACATCTGGTCCACAGCAGTAATATTAAGCAGACCCTACCACATGCCCTCCACAAAAAGACCATCTGCTGAGCTTCACATAGGGAAAACCCCCAATATACTCCCAACATGACAAAGCCATTTCTAAGGGCAATGATCTTATTTAGGGCTGCAGAATGATGTCCAAAACTCCTAAATTTAAACAGTCTGAGTAAACGTAGGATTTAGATTCCTCCTCCAGATGGGTTAATGTCCTGGTATTAAGACTGAGCTCTGGTTACTACTGAGGAAATTTTCAGATGGAGCTGAAGATAGACAGTGACAAACTGTTAATTGTGGCGAGGCTATTTGTCCATGATGGATGAACACACCAGACAGAGCACTCCATGCAAGGTTACACTCAATATTTTGTAAGTTCTATGTGGGTAATAAAATGCTACATCCCCTTCTTTAGTGCCCTCTGTCTCACCTTCCCTGTTCAGATGAAACGCTGCTTTCAGCAAACTAGCACCAGAGAACAGTGCTTGGAAAATGCATTTCACCAGCAGAAACTTAAATCACACAATCTTTTTGGTTGGAAAAGACCTTTAAGATCATCAAATCCAACCACTAGGAGGGTCAAAGGCTGCTGTCAGGGTCAATGTACACAGAACAGAACAGGTCCCTATTTTCCCAGAGCAGGGTCACAGGAGGTATCTTCCCAGGCTTTGCATAGTTGCTGTGACTGTGTATTAATCTGAGCACCAGGATCCATTTTTTATTAGGTCTACTTAGCTCTAGAGAAGAGCAACCCAGCAGTAGAATAGAATAGAATAGAATAGAATAGAATAGAATAGAATAGAATAGAATAGAATAGAATAGAATAGAATAGAATAGTCCAGACCAGGTTGGAAGAGACCCTCAAGATCATCACATCCAACCTATCATCCAACACCACCTAATCAACTAAACCATGCAACCAAGCACCCTATCAAGTCTCCTCCTAAACACCTCCAATGAGGGCAACTCCACCACCTCCCTGGGCAGCACATTCCAATGGCAAATCACTCTTTCTATGAGGAACTTCTTCCTAACATCCAGCCTAAACCTCCTCTGGCACAGCTTGAGACTGTGTCCTCTTGTTCTGGTGCTGGTTGCCGGGAAGAAGAGACCAACCCCCCCCCCCCGGCTATAACCTCCCTTAAGGTAGTTGGAGAGAGCAAGAAGGTCTCCCCTGAGCCTCGTCTTCTGCAGGCTAAGCAACACCAGCTCCCTCAGCCTCTCCTCATAGGGCTTGCATTCCAAACCACTCAGCAACTTTGTTGCCCTTCTCTGGACACCTTCCAGCAAGTCAACATCTTTCCTTCTGAAAATCAGGGCCTGGGAGGACATCTGTGTGTTTGCTCCATTGGTGCAGAAAAAAGATGATGGTCCTGGTTTCCTAGAGCTTTGAGCATTGGATGGAAAAAACGGAGAGAAAAGAAATAAAGATGGATGAAGGCAGATATTTTGCTGTCCTGAGAGAGCCTTGAGAGCAGGTGGGAAGCTGCCTGAAGGGCTGTCCAGTTGCTGAAAGGTGCCAAAGGAAGCTGGCACAGCAACTCCTGACGTCTGCCTTCTCCAGGCAGGTGATGAAGACAAGCTGTTGCCTTGATTCCCACAGTATCTTTTCATTAAGCCATGGCAGATGGCAATGGAGGTCACTGCTTCCACACCATCACCCTTCCAGGTGAAAGGTGTAAGGGATTCCGAGATCTCAATTACCACACCTAGGCTCACCCAAACAGCATCCAGGATGAAGGGGGCTCAGAAAAGCTGCTCTCCTCATTTCAATTAATCCTCACCTTGGAAAGAGAATCTGGGATGTGAGCGTCCCTGATAAAAAAATGTATTGGTGTCTAACGTCCTGACAGAGAAGCAGCTGTGCTGAGAACAAGCCACAGACACCAGGAAAGTGGCGATTATGTCCTTGTGTAAATCAGACCAAAAAAAATCCCTTGGAAAAGACGGTTGATGTTAAGGATCCTCAGGGGAGGATCTACTGATCTGACTATTGACTGTGTTGTATTAAGAAGAGTGTGGCCAGTAGGCAGAGGAAGGTTCTCCTTCCCTCTCTACCCTAGTGAGACCACATCTGGAGTACTGGTCCAGATCTGGGCTCCCAGTTCAAGAGAGACAGGAAACTACTGGACAGAGTCCAGCAGAGGCTGGGAAATGCTGAGAGGACCGGAGCAGAATACAGAATTAGCCAGGCTGGAAAAGACCTCTGAGGTCATCAAGTCCAACCTATCACCCAACCAAGTGCAACCAAGTGCCTCATCCAGGCTCTTCCTAAACACTTCCAGTGATGGTGACTCCACCACCTCCCTGGGCAGCACATTCCAATGGCCAATCTCTCCTTCTGGGAAGAATTTCTTTCTAACATCCAGCCTGAACCTCCCCTGGCACAGCTCAAGACTGTGTCCTCCTGTTCTGGTGCTGGTTGCCTGGGAGAAGAGACCAACCCCCACCTGGCTACAACCTCCCTTCAGGTATTTGTAGACAGCAATAAGGTCTCCCCTGAGCCTCCTCTTCTCCAGGCTAAACAACCCCAGCTCGCTCAGCCTCTCCTCACAGGGCTGTGCTCCAAACCCCTCCCCAGCTTTGTTGCCCTTCTCTGGACACCTTCCAGCATCTCAACATCTTTCCTAAACAGAGAGGCCCAGCACTGGACACAGTACTCAAGGTGTGGCCTAACCAGTGATGAGTACAGCGGCAGAATTACTTCCCTGCTCCTGGTGGCCACATTATTCCTGATGCAGGCCAGGCTGCCATTGGCCTTCTTGGCCACCTGGGCACACTGCATTGCAGGAGGACTAGAGCATCTCTGTGAGGAGCAAAGGCTGAGAGCCCTGGGGCTGCTGAGCCTGGAGAAGAGCAGCCCCAGAGGGGATCTGAGCAATGCTCAGCAAGAGATAAAGGACCTGTGGGGGGCAAGAATCTGGGGCCAGACTCTTGTCAGTGGTGCCCAGTGCCAGAGCAAGGGTCAGTGGCCACAAACTGGAACCCAGGAGTTTCCACCTGAATGGGAGGAGAAAATTCTTTGCTGAGGATGCAGAGCCCTGGAGCAGGCTGCCCAGAGAGGTTGTGGGGTCTCCTTCTCTGGAGAGCTTCCAACCCCCCCCGGCCATTGTGCTCCTGGGCAAGCTGCTGTGGGTGCCCTGCTTTAGCAAGGGGGTTGGACTGGGTGATCTCCAGAGGTCCCTTCCATACCCACCATGCTGAGGTTCTGGGATTCCCTAGCAAGAAGATGAAACAAGATTCTGGCTCTTATCAAAGCTCAGACAAGCAAAGCAGAAGAAATTTATTCTGATTCAGAAAATCTCATGAACTTTAAGGTAATCCTGTGAGCGTGGAATGGGTACAGACTATCTGAATGGCAATTCTGCAGGGTGTTTATTCACCAGGTTTCCTTCTCCTCAAGCCCACTGGCCCACGAGCAGATGAGTCGGTTCTGCAAAGCACCACCCTGCAGCAGCACCCAAGCCTGTACCTTCTCTTTGAGATTTCTCCCCTTAAACGCCAATACACGCTGGGTTTGGGGCAGACATGATGACATCAGAAACACTTGGAAGGTGACAACTTCCAGAGTGCATAACTCCAAAGAAAAAAAAAAAAAGCAACACCAAGCCAGCTTCTTTTTAGTGGGGCTTTTCAATTTTTCTACAGAAGCTTGAAGACACTTCTGAAAAGTTCAAAATATTTGGGGTTTGGCACAATAACTCCTCCATCATTTTCATCACCATTTCTAAGTACCACAGTATTTTTATTTTTTCTTATGACCAGAAATGTCCTTTTTCCCTTCCCCCCTCCCTCCTTGTGTTCTGGAGACAGGGAATGGGACTTTTAAGACAAAAGTTTCCACTTAGTTGAAAACTCTGTCTACCAAAATTAATTCCAGTGATACAACCTACTGCAGCATGCACATCACACCGATGGCAACCCAGGAGGAGTGGGGACAAAGGGAATTCCACAAGCATAAGGACATTCAATCACAAATTATGTCCAAAAAGAAAGAAAGGCTCAGTTCTACTGACTTCAAAGCCAATGTTTTGTTAATGGAAAAGGGAATGCTACAGCTGGAGCACTGCTGCTCTCTAGGTCATTCGCCTTTTCTTAAGTGCTCGATGGGCTATTCCAAGGTTTTCCTGGAGGAAAAGAGATCACAATCTGGCCTTTGTTACCCAGTTTGTTCTCCAAGAGCTCCTACTTCAGGGCCCCTGGAGCAGATTCTTGGAAGAGCTCCATTTTGCACCCCGGCCAGAATGATCCCAGTTTCCTTATATTATTAGCACACAATGGAACAACGTCAGCTCCCTTAACCCCACACCAGCCAGGGAGAAAGGTTCCCCATCAAGGGAGAAAAGGCTGCTTCTCTTTTTGCATGGCCCTGGTGCTTGGAAAGTGGGAAAACGAATGGAAGGTGAAGGAGCAGAGAGTGGTCAGGATAAATTAGAGCGAGGTCAGACAAACACACTGTTCAGCTGAAATAAAGCCCTGGTTCTCCAGGGAGAGTTGAGTTGCTCTCAGCTTGGCTATTTGGCTTGGCTTTTGCCAAAATTCATTCTCAGTCTGACTGGGTTTGGTCAGAGGACACAAAGACATGGTTCCTGTGAGTCATTTGCAATCTCGGCCACCAGGATGGGAAACGCGGATGTGGGCTGCTGGAACAATGTGCAACGGGGGATGTCTGAAACGTGTACCCCAAGGTCCTCTTCCCTTGTGCTACTCGTGGGCTTATCCCACTCTGCTGCAGCAATACTGACTCCAGCTGCTCAGGAAAAAGAGAAGTATCTCATATAAAATTGCAACTTTTTGTAAGAGAAGCTCCACAAAGCTATCGGCCAGCACAGCAAACATTTGCCAGCACATTTTTGGTTTTTCACCAAAAGATTTTGGCCAAAACTTGGGAGAAAAAAAACCAGCAAAACACACACACACACACACAAAACCCCACCCCACAACAAACCAAACCCCAATTCAGAACTGTCTCTGGAAAGAAGATACTTTTCATGAAAATATTAATTTACTCAAATCCCCAGGTTTCTGCTGCAAGTCAGCTCCAGTGGAAAATGCTGACAAGCTCTGTTATTGGCACAGCTTTAATTTTCCTTTGTCTGGAAGAGACATGAAGAAGACAGCATCTGTCAAACGTAGCCTGTAGACTTCTTATTTAGCCTGGAGTATGGTTCAAGCACTTCAGGAAAGGTTCGAGCCAGCACGGTGCTAGGTGCTGTGCATATGCACAAGACAGTCCCTTCCCTGGAGGGATTATATTTGAAGCACAAACCATGAAGCAAAACAGCTGGGGAGAGCACAAGGTAGTTCTAGTGGGGGGGTGTGTGTGGGGGGGGGGTGGGTCCTGAGCAGCGTGATGAGCAGAGGGACACTGCTCTTCCCCTTGCACCTGCTCTTGCCTCCGATGCTTTGTGCTCAGCCATACTGCAGCTGCCTGAGCTCAAAGCTCCCTCAGGAGATGAAGCAGACTGCCTCAGCTCCAGAAGATGCTGCAGAGGAGGGGAGAGATGGGTCTTGCTCTCCCCGACCCTATTTGCAGTTCAAAATATCCCTGGAATGGAGAGGAAATAAACAAGAAAGGCATCTCCATAACCCTTAAAAAGAGCAGATGCTGCAGTCCTGCTTGTTCCTTAACTTAGCAGGACGATGCCCTATCACCTTCCCTCTCGCAGCCCACATGTGCTGATTCAATCTAGTTCACCTTTTTAAATCATGCCCTAGATCCTCTCTTGCTGTGCAATCCCACATGCCTGTCTGCCACCCTCCTCTCACCCCCTGCATACTCTCCACTGCTTTGCCCCTCCATCGACTCACACAACCACTTTAGTTATAGAAGAGTAGTTAGAGAGTGATCTGTGCTGGTTTCAAATAGTTTCCAGAACTAGTCATCCCCCTTCTGCAAAGAGATTAAAAAGGCATCACTGAGAAGGGAGGGAGAGAGAGGGAGAGCAGGAGAAAATAAATAAACCTACCTATGTAGTTACTTTTGGTTAGTCTTGAGATGTGGTCCCATCCCAGGGCACTGTGTTCTGCACTCATCTGAAGTATTAGTCACTTTTTCCATTAGAAGCTCTTATTCTAGGGGGATTTATAATGTATCTGTGAAATTGTCTCCAGGCTTTGCTTGGCATCTGAGTTCTCAATCCACAAACAGAATGTAAAGAAACTACAGTAGTTTGATTTATGGGGACAGGGCATGGGAAGGAAGAGAATTTTTCCATGCCTGGTGGAAATAAATTCAAGTAGTGCCTTCGGCGCACAATCAGGGCTCCAGCACACACACAGTTTGGTACAATCTCAGGTTGGCAGGGAGAAAAGGAGCAAATGAATGAATTTTTAATATATTCCTGAGACCCAGCTCTTGTTTGTGGTTTCTCACCATGGCCCACCCAGACCACAGTCCTGCTGGGTGTGACAATCTATCATACCACTCAGGCTCAGAACTCCCACCCTTGACAAGCCTTTTTCAACTCTAATTTCTACAACGGATGTTTCTTCACCTTCTGCAGAGGCTCCCTCACAGAGTCCTGGCTTTTTCCTGGGGAGGTTTCTGCCTCATTTCACAGAGTCATAGAATTCCCTGGTTGGAAGAGACCTTAAGATCAAGTCCAACCATAACCTAACATCTACCTAACCTTTGCACAACTCTTAGACCATGTCCCTAAGCTCCTGACCATCTTTTAAACACCTTATGTTTCTTACCATGCAACTGCCCAAAGGCTGGAAGGGACAAGCAAGGGCTGCCAGCATGCTGTAGGTAACATCAGCACCTCAATAATGTGTCTGTGCAAAGTGAGAGCTGGAAGGTGACAACACCCTTGGGATGCACAAACACTGGGTACAACCATCCCACCAGTTTGCTGACGGTCCTTCTCTGTGCCATGGGTGAGGACAAGCTCATTTGCAGTGTGGCTCTGACCTGGGCCAACATTCACCCAAACTTCTGGTGAAAGCAGAGGCGGATCAGGAAGAATGGAAGGATTAGTGACAGCAACACACACCAGGACTGGGGGCAGGGAGAGGCAGAACCTTCATGCTGCCTCCCTGCAGCACCAACTGGCAAAGCAAGAGCCTAACGTGGAGGTTGCAAGGAAACAATAACCTAAAATTGAAATATGGCAAATTATTTATTCAAACTACAGCCTTCCCTCCCCCCCTTGATTAGCAAACCACTGGGGAGACTCAGCCCTGATTTCCTTCAGACACACACAGCTCCATTCTCTCTGCGCCAGGAGCTCAGCCTGTGGGGGGCTGGGGACCTCGTTGTTATTCGCATTGTGTAGCGGCTCCCTGATTTCTCACATCGGTCTGCAATCCGCCTGGATCACAAACTTCTTCTGTGGGATTACCCACTGCAATGATGGATATGTTTGTTTTCTGCCTTGATTTTCCAGGGAAACATTTAGGCTGTGGCAGGCAAACACTTCCCCACATGCTCACTCAATTACTTGCACCTAATAAAACAATTTCTATGAACCCACTGAAGCTGGAATTTCTAATTTAATTGGGGGTTTTGAGGAGCTTGTTTCGTGCTTCCACTGGAGCTCAGAAATCCTACCCTTGACAAGCCTTTTTCAACCTTAAATACTACACGGGATGTCTCTTTACCCTCTGCAGAGGCTCCTTCACAGAGCCCTGGCTTCTTTTTTTTTTTTGGGGGGGGGCTCTTCCTCGTTTCACAGAATCACTTGATTGGAAGAGACCTTAAGATCATCGAGTCCAGCCATAACCTAACATCTCCCTAACACAAGCCTTAGGCCACGTCCCTAGGCTTTTTATAAAGCTTCCCTTTTCCAAAAAGCCCCAACAAAGCCTTGAGGAACAGACATTAAAACACCTAAAAAAACATAGTGCTGCATAAATGAAGTGGAAAATCCCAGTGCTGAAATCCTTTCCCCATCCAAGTCAGAAGCAAAGCATCTCCTGACTAGAGAGGAACAAGAATTTCACCCCTGGGACTTTGGGAATGAGAGACATGGTGCTTGGCGACACTCAGGGAAGACTGTGAAGGGTTCAAAGTATCACATGAAGCATCACAGAGACATGAGAATAACAAAGGAAGTTCACATCATTATAATTTATTGATGATCTTGGCCTGATGGCTTGTTTTGTCTTAGCAGAACCCACCCTGAGCAGCAGTGAATCCTGCATGTCACTCGACCCTACCCATGTGGAAATGATGTGACAAAGTTTGCTTGAAAACAGAACAAATCAAATTGGAAAAAAAAAAAAAAAAAAAAAAAAAAAAAAAAAAAAAAAAGAAAAAGAAAGGCAGCACCAGGCTGGGTCTCCCTCTCATCCCAGCACTTGCTGGGAACCAGCCAGAATCTCCTGACCTCACCCCCACCGGAGCACAGCTCCAGGAATTCCCTCACCATAGCTCACATTTTTCCAGCTCTACCAATTCACCCAGCAAGTGCCATGGGAATCCAAACTTGCTTAAGAATGAGCCAAAATGATTCTTTTCTTCAAGGGGGAGGGTCTTAGAGAAAATAAAATGCTGGGGTTCTTTGTCGCTGTATCTTGGATACAAGAAAACTCCCACGCTTGTCAGAAACGAGAACAGCACCGGCAGTTCAGGGCTTTTTCTCTTTCCTATTCTTTCTTTTCCTTTCTCCAGTGTGTGCTTTAAAGAAGGACGACATAGCTATGGATTTAGGAGACAGTGAGTGTGGAGGTGCCAGTTTCTAATGTAACACAGGGTACAGCTTCTCTCTTCTGTGATCAAGGATGAAAAATCAAAAGAAATAATCTGGGAAACTAAACACAGTCCCCAAATATTCAGCTTGCTCATAAATATTCCCAGCAAGAGGCTTTGTGCCAGAAACACCCCCGACTTCCACACGGATTTTGGTGAGCTGCGAATTAAATCTTCTACTTGCATGGTGCCAGAGTTACTGGGCTGTGTCCCCACTCTCTTTCCCTCCAGTTTCACGCTGATGGTTTACATCTAATAAAAACTAGCAGGTTACTTCTAAGGAGAGGTTCTCTCCCACCTTCAATGAGGTCCCCACGCATCGTCCCTTTGCAGAAACCACTGCCGGCACAGCGAGTAACTCCAATACAAAGAGTTTTCACCAGACTCACCCCTTGGCACTAGCCTCCTACCTAAGTTAGCAGCAAGCCTGCCTTTTCCTGCACTCCAAAATAAAGCAAATTTGGGGAAAGTAAATGAAATTAAACCAGCTAGACTGTGTAATTTCCTTTTTAAGGCTCCAGAAGCCCTGCACCCCATTAGCTATTGACAAGAAGGGGACCCTCCTGATCCAGGCTGGATGAACAGACACTCAAGGAACAACCAGACTTTTGTTTATCGTGTTCTCAATGGACGCAGATGTCATGAGGGACCCGTCCCCAGCAGGGACCCCACTTTCTACACACCGGGAAGTTTATCCCTCAATAAATAGGTTTCTCAGCACATTCTATCCAAACACTTAATTCCGAATAGGTTTGATATAATTTCTGTCAAAGCAGAATGGGATATGGGCGAGCAGAGTGGAGATAAACGCGAGGGGAGTGGGGAACAAGGAATAGGGAGTGGGGAATAAGGGTGAGCAGAGGAAGGGATACGGGCGAGCCTCTTCTTGTAGATGGACATGAAGGAGGCTGAAGGTATCGGTGGGTTTCGGCACGAATGAAGTTTGGTTTGGTTTGTGGCGCCGCCACCGAGCCCTTCGGGACTCTTGTCACCGAGCGATCGCTATGTTTTTTTCAGTAGCATTTAAAAAATATAAAGGTAGGAATCGAGAACTACTTCCCCAGGGCCCCAAGGCGCTTCTCCGAGTTTTAGCCATCCCTAAATCCCCCCGCACAACAAAGTGCAGCCTAACAAGCGCACCACCTTCCTCCTCTTCAAGTTCATCTCGGTGCCACCGGAGCCTTCACCAGCACCGAGGCTCTGGAGGGGGAGAGGGTAGTTCCGAACCCTTTAATTCTTCACCATCCTGTTCCCCGTCCCAAACCGCGTAGCGGCTTCACTTACCAGCTGTAGAGTGCAGAGGAAGATGAGGGTGCAGCGCCCGGTGCAGCATCCCATGGTCCCCGGGCAGCGGGGGCAGGGGCAGCCCGGCCCGCAGCTTCCGCCACCGGGATCGGGCAGGGACGAAAAGAAGGAGGGACGAAGAGGAGGAACAGAGGGAATGACGGAGGGAGGGAGGTCGTGGCGGCTGCCAGAGCCCCTCTGGGAGCCGAGGAGGAGGTAAGTGGGGCCACAACTTAAAAGGGCAACGCTCTGGTGCCGGCTGATGCCCCGAATGCGGGGCGGGCGCTCGGCTGCCGCCGGAATTCATACCCCACCTCCGAAAGAAGGAGGGGTGGGATGATGCGCGTCCCCGGGTGGAGCCCTGCCCCGGGGGGCTGAGTCAGGCAGCGCAGCCAGTATCACAGTATCACAGTATAACTAAGGTTGGAAGAGACCTCGAGGATCATCGAGTCCAACCTATCAACACAGACCCCACGACTAGACCATGGCACCAAGTGCCATGTCCAATCCCTTCTTGAACGCCTCCAGGGACGGTGACTCCACCACCCCCCTGGGCAGCACATTGACTCGCTTGGTGAAGAACTTTCTCCTCACCTCGAGTCTAAACCTCCCCTGGTGCAGCTTGAGACTGTGTCCCCTTGTTCTGGTGCTGGTTGCCTGGGAGAAGAGACCAACCCCTTCCCGGCTACAACCACCTTTCAGGTAGTTGTAGAGGGCAATGAGGTCACCCCTGAGCCTCCTCTTCTCCAGGCTGAACAACCCCAGCTCCCTCAGCCTCTCCTCATAGGGCCTGTGTTCAAGGCCTTCCACCAGCCTTGATGCCCTTCTCTGGACACCTTCAAGTGTTTTGATGTCCTTCTTCTGAGGGGCCCAGAACTGGACACAGTACTCAAGGTGCAGCCTAACCAAAGCAGAGTACAGGGGCACAATGACCTCCCTGCTCCTGCTGGCCACACTATTCCTAATGCAGGCCAGGATGCCATTGGCCCTCCTGGCCACCTGGGCACACTGCTGGCTCATATTCAGGTGGCTGTCGATCAGCACCCCCAGGTCTCTCTCTCTTTGGGAGCTCTCAGCCACTCTGACCCCAGCCTGTAGCTCTGCATGGGATTGCTGTAGCCAAAGTGCAGCACTCGGCACTTGGACTTGTTGAATGCCATCCCATTGGATTCTGCCCATCTGTCCAGTCTGTCGAGGTCCCTCTGCAGAGCCTTTCTGCCCTCTAACTGACTAACATCTGCTCCTAACTTGGTGTCATCTGCAAACTTGCTGATGACTGACTCTACCCCTTCATCCAGATCATCAATGAAGATGTTGAAGAGGACAGGGCCCAGCACTGATCCCTGGGGGACGCCACTGGTGACTGGCCGCCAGCTGGATGTGGCACCGTTCACTAGCACTCTCTGGGCTCGGCCCTCCAGCCAGTTCCTAACCCAGCACAGAGTGTTGTGGTCCAAGCCACGAGCTGACAGCTTAGACAGCAGTTTGCTGTGGGGGACGGTGTCAAAGGCCTTGCTGAAGTCCAGGTAGACCACATCCACAGGCCTCCCCATGTCCACCAGATGGGTCACCTGATCATAGAAGGAGATCAGGTTGGAGAGGCAGGACCTGCCCTTCCTAAATACATGTTGGCTGGACCTGAGCCCTTGGCCATTCTTCAGGTGCGCAGTGATTGCCTCCAGGATAATCTGCTCCATCACTTTCCCTGGCACTGAGGTCAGGCTGACTGGCCTGTAGTTTCCAGGTTCCTCCATCTGACCCTTCTTGTGGATGGGGACCACGTTGGCCAGTTTCCAGTCACCTGGGACCTCTCCAGTGAGCCAGGACTGGAGGAAAATGATGGAGAGTGGCTTGGCCAGCTCATCTGCCAGCTCTCTCAGCACCCTAGGATGGATCCCATCCGGTCCCATGGACTTGTGAGTGTCCAAGTGGCTCAGCAGGTCCCAAAATAATTCCTCATGGATTACCAGGGCACTACACTGCTCCCCGACCCCATTGCCCAGCTCAGGAGGCCACTTGTCCTGAACTCCTTCTGCCTTGCTGTTAAACATTGAGGCAAAGAAGGTGTTCAGGACCTCAGCCTTTTCCTCGTCTTCAGTCACCGTGTTCCACTCCAGGTCCAATAAGGAGTGGAGGTTCTTCCTGCCCTTCTTCTTATTGTTAATATATTTGTAAAAATGCTTTTTATTGTCTTTGACAGAGGTGGCCAGCTTCAGTTCCAACTGGGCTTTTGCCTCCCTAATTTTATTCCTACATAATCTAACAACTTCCTTGAACATACCCTCAGCTGGGGCAGCTCCTTTTCCCCTGGAGCACCTGAAGGCTTAATTCATGAAGTAAAAGCAAGCTGTCACAGCTGACACCCCAGCATCTCAGCTTATGCAATCTGAGTCCCTGGCATGACTGCAGCCACATTTCCAGCTGCAATTTCCCTCTCAGTGTGACCAAGAAGTAATTCAATGCAGCTGCCAAGGTTCCTGGGTATTGATAACAAGTGATTATTCAAGGTTTCTATGCAACAGTTGCATTTCTCAATTGATATGACACAAAAAGAGCCTGAAGGATGAGAGCAGCCTTCAATTTTGGGCAGTGGCTTAGGGTACTCTCCTTTAGACAATGTTCTTCCTCATTTGCTTAGGAATCATTCTTTTTTTCCCTCTCTAATGGTTAAGAACTTCCCCACACTAAATTAACAAGACTCGTGTGATGAGAAAAAAATAAATAACAAGTTTATTTTGGTGTCTTTTGAAGGACATCTACAGCAGTGTGTGTATTAAGTGTAGGGTGCCAGGAGCTGGTGCATGTAAGCATTTCCTCAAGGTAGATGGTATGAAACATGCAGTCAGAAGCTGTTTGGACACATGCACACATAAAACAGAGTTTGTTTTTGCCATATTTCCACTGATAATCTTTTCAGTCCCAGCCAGTGAGAGCTAATGTGTATCAAGAAGTCAGCAATGTCAGGTGCCACCAGGCTGAAGGAGCATTTGTGACACACATTTGCTTTAGAAAGAATTCATTGCCTTGGAAATATGGCACTTGAACCAGACTCCCAAAGTTCATTCTCAATATTCAGAGTAGACACAGCCAGCCAGCAGCACTTCTATCCTTTTTCACCCTGCACAGAATGTGGGGTTCAGCAAGGCCAAGTGCAAGGTCCTATACCTGGGTCAGGGCAGTCCTCAGTATCAGCACACGCTGTGGTATGAAGAGATCACAGGAGCACAAGATGCTAGGGGTTGAAAGGGACCTCTGGAGATCTTCAGAGAGACAAGTCTCTTGCGATGGAGAGACAAGTCCTGCAGAGGAGAACTTGGGGGTGCTAGGGGGTGAAAAGCTGGACATGAGCTGATGGCATGCCTCCCAGTCCAGAGCCAACCATGTCCTGTGCTGATCCCCAGCAGCGTGGGCAGCAGGGGCAGGGAGGGGATTCTGCCCCTCTGCTCTGCTGAGACCCTCCCTGCAGTGCTGGGGCAGCTCTGGAGTCCTCAGTGCAGCACAGACAGAGACCTGTTGGAGCAGGGCCAGAGGAGGCCACAGCGGTGCTGGGAGGGCTGGAAGCCCTCTGCTGTGAGGCCAGGCTGAGAGAGATGGGCTTGCTCAGCCCAGAGAAGAGAAGGCTCTGGGGAAATTTTCTGGTGGCCTTTCAGTGCTGAAAGAGGCCAAGCAAAAACCTGGGGACAGACTTCTGAGCTAGGCCTGTTGTGACAGGACCAGGTATGATTATTTGAACTGCAAGACAGATATTTATACTAATTAGGAAGAAATGTTTGACCCTGAGCGTGGTGAGACCCTGGCCCAGGTTGTCCATAGAAATGGTAGATTCCCTATCCCTGGAACTGTTCCAGGTCAGGTTGTTTAGGACTCTGAGCAACCTGCTGTAGTTGCAGATGTCCCTGCTCAATATTTAAGATGCTGCCTTGTATGAAGACTTTCCAAATGGTGTCTCATCCCCAAAATGACAGAACTGTGCAGCTCAGATGGGGGTCTCTAAATGCAACTATCCGCTTAAGCTTTTCTTCAGCTGTAGCTTGGAAGGCTGTCGTAGTAACCTCATGGACAGTAGAAAAGCAGGCATTAAACTGGACTCCCAGCTGCACAGAGGAGTGGGGTAAGCTCAAATCAGAAGTGAATTTCCTATAAATACACAGTGGAAGGCTGGGGGTTGATTACTTTCCTGAGTAATCAGGCATGGTATGGTATGAGAGGCAGGACTCCTTGGTTTAGCTGCTGGACTAAACTCCTGCCTAAACTCTAGCTTCTCCTGTCTGACCACCAGTAGGGCTGGACTGATAAGGAGATGGAGTTACAGATTTTGCCAGTATCAAGTTAACTGAAGAAATGCATCAGAAAAGTCCTTAGAGATGGGTTTCTCACCTGAAAAGGAAAGACAAAGTAATGTTCCCTTGGACAATGAGAGGGCAGTGAGTATTTTAAATGCATGTGACATTCCAGAACCTAATGGCAGCATTCGTAGGTGAGGTTGCTATGCTGTGGCTGCTAAATGCAGTGAATATCAACACTCCTAAATGTTAATATGAAATGGATCTTATTTGTTCATCATGATAAATAAGAATAAAACAATAAACATATACTAACTACTGGGCCGATGTTTCACCCCATGGCAGAAATATTTCACATCATGTTACCTAGGAATGAGATTCTGTCAAGATTTACAAAACCAAGACTGCCCCTGAAATCACTCTTGAGGTTGCAAGCCTATTAAGTTAAAAATGAGATGGAGTCTTTGGTGGCTCAGGTGACAACTTGCTTACAGGTCATGAAGTGTTGCTATTCAGAGCAAAACAACACACAGAAGCACAAAAAAATTAAACCCTCCAAGGGAAGGGTGTTATCACATTCCCATCAATTAACCAGACTACTCAGGGAGCTAAAAGGGCTGAGCTTGGGGTTTTATTATTATTTACACATAGTTACATAAGTCAGAAGTAATGACAGAGAAGAACTGGAGCAGTGACATTTATCACACAAACAGGACTATTCCTTGCTCCCCACTCTTCAGATTTATTGCACAGATTTATCTAACAAGGATGTCTACGTTTCATTTTTGTTCCCCCTTCAAATTAAGCATTGTGATGCCCTGCACATTACCCTGATATAGTGGCTCACCTCAGTTTTTTGGGGAAGAAAAAGGTAGTAAAAATCTACAGCAGCTGCTCCTGTTCCTCTCCTCTGCCCTAGGGAGCTCACACCTGGAATACTGTGTCCAATTTGGGGCTCCCCAGTTCAAGAGAGACAGGGATCTGCTGGAGAGAGTCCAACAAAGAACTATGAGGATGACCCAGGATTTGAACATCTCTCCTATGAAGAAAGATTGAGAGACCTGGGGCTGTTTATTCTTGAGAAGGCTGAGAAGGGATCTGATCAATGTCTATAAATATATGAGGGGTGGGTGTCAAGATGAAGGTGACAGGCTCTTCTCAGTGGTGCCCAGTGATAGGACAAGGGACAATGAGTGTAAGCCAGAACACAGAAGGTTCCACTTCAGCATGAGGAGAAACCTCTTTGGAGTGTGGGTGATGGAGCCCTGGAGCAGACTGCCCTGAGAGGTGGAGTCTCCTCTGGAGAATTTCAAAAGCTGCCTGGAAGTATTCCTGTGTGACCTGCTCTAAATGACCCTGCTCTGGCAGAGGGGTTGGACTTGATGGTCTCTAGAGGCCCCTTCTAACCCCTAACATTCTGTGGTTATGTGATTCTTAGTCCATGAGAATGTTGCTACTACTGAGGATTGTATTCAGCCCCCTTGTTAATAAGAAAAGTTAAAATAAGGGTTTATTGTTTTTTCTTATTCCTTTAGTGTTTAAAGAGTCATCAGGAACTCCTCCAAGCCTCATGCTCATGCTGTCACTTGTTCCAGAAGAGCATTTCTCAGGTACTTATGAGCAATTTAAAGTGAGCTGTAGTGCCACTTCATTTCTGTCACGGGCTGCAATATTTCCTAGCCAAAATCAAGCCTTATTAATAGATTAGAAAGGGTTTGGGAAATCTGTAAAAGAGGAATAAGGGAAAATGAATGCTCTTTGATTTAAATCTGGTTCCAGAGACCTTTTTTTACCTAAGAAACTTCAAAGCCATCATTCAAAACCATTAACTTACAGGCAAAACTGCACACTAGGTAGGTTATCTTAATAAGCTTTCACTTGCTATTAGTCTTCCTCACTGCAATTACGACACAGAATTAAGGAACTCTTTGCAGAATTGGGCTCTAGTTGTCTTCTGTGCTCTCAAATCAACAACCCTTCACATGTTTGAATATTAGCCTTTGTACAATTACTTCTATCTGAAAAATCTCAGCCTGGAAAATGGCTCCAAATGCTATGCCTGCCTTAGGTTTGATTATTTTAATCCTGTGATTTGTTCCTTATCATCACATTTTATATGTGCTTGGCAGTGGGCATAACAATTGTAACAATGGCAATTATGCTAAAAATATTTGTCATTTAATTCCAAGCACAAATCAGTTCATAACTGGAGAAAAGGAAGAAGTAAGGAATACAATGCAGGATGCCTTTGTAAGTGTTTCTCATTGGCATCATCTATCATCTTAGAATAGATGCCTGCCCCACATTGCAGAGATGAGAAGACAGCTATGCACCCATCCCAAATTCTGGGAAGGGAGCAAACTGGACTTGCCAGGGAATGGCATGTATTTATTTGCTTGCTAAGAAAGGCAAATGTTTGTGGCTTCTCTTCATTCCTTCTGAAAACCAGATAGTCCCACCCTGAAGCCTTTGCTCATGTAGGTAAGTCTTTGCTGCTCACTGTACAGCAGAGGTTAAAGATGACTCCTGGCTCAGGGCAAATTATCACAGAACCATAGAATGCCAGGTTGGAAGGGACCCCAAGAATCATCTGGCCCAACCTTTCTAGATGATAGTCTATTCAAACAGAGGTGGCCCAGCACCCTGTCAAGTTGAGTCTTAAAACTGTCCATTATAGGGGACTCCACTGCTTCCCTTGGGAGACGATTCCAATGTCTGACTGTTCTCATGGTGAAAAATTTTCTTCTAGAGTCCAATTGGAATCAGCCCAGGGTAACTTCTACCCGTTGCCCTTTGTCTGATCCATGGGACTCCTTATAAAAACAGAGTCTCTATTTGCCTGCTAGCCACCTTTTATTATATTATGAGTATAGTGAAAACAGAAGCTCTATCTTGTGCTTCTATGGTCACAGCAGTTCTGATCCCAGAAGGACAAAGCTGTACCTGCAAGAGTTTGCTACCCAGGTGAAGTGTGAACATGTGGCTTTGGTAAATGAAGACCATGGAAGGCATTAATCTCCTGGCCCTGCATCATAAGGGATGGAAAATGTTGCCCAACACTGCTCCCCTGAGGCTGCAAGCACATGGACTGAATGCAATGTGTGTCTCTGCAGACCTGCTGCAGACCCATCACCCACACCGAATTACATGGAGAAAAATCAGATTAATATTCTCATTAGCCCCCATAATACAGCACCTACATAACGGGTGCTCATTGCCCATTAGTTCATGTTTACCAGAAAATAACGGTGCTTATCAGAAGAAGATCGCCTTCTCCTTAACTGGAAGAGCAAATTATTTAAGCCGAGTTTGCTTTGTATTTCATACCCCTCCCACCATCCTTCAGCACACACCTTTAAGGGCCCATTATCGTCTCCTTGATGCAAGGGGGTTATGTATGAAGCTGCTGCAGCCCAGGATCTGATTGGCTTTGCGGGCTGCAAGTGCACATTGAGTGCTCCTGTTGAGCTTCTTGTCCACCAGCACCCCCAAGTCTCTCTCCTCAGGGCTGCTTTCCAGCCAGTCACTGCCCAGCCTGGATTTGTGCCTGGGATTGCCTCCACCCAGATGCAGGACCCTGCCCTTGCTCTTGTCGAACCTCATGAGGTTGGCTTGTGCCCACCTCTCCAGCCTGTCCAGGTCCCTCTGGATGACCTCCCTTCCCTCCAGCGTGTCTGCTGCACCACACAGCTTGGTGTCATCAGCAAACTTGCTGAGGGTGCACTCAATGCCACTGTCCATGTCACCCACAAAGATGTTGAACAAGCCTGGTCCCAGGACTGATCCCTGAGGGACTCCGCTTGTCACTGGCCTCCACTGGGACATGGAGCCATTGACAGCCACTCTTTGGGTGCGGCCATCAAGCCAGTTCCTTATCCATCTAGTGGTCCACCCATCAAACCCATGTGTCACCAGCCTGGAGACCAGGATGTGGTGCGGGACAGTGTCGAAGGCTTTGCTCAGGTCCAGGTAAATGACATCAGTTGCTCGTCCCTCAGCTATTAGTTTTGTCACCTGCTCATAGAAGGCCACCAGGTTGGTCAGGCAGGATTTGCCCTTGACAAAGCCATGCTGACTGTTCCCAGTCACCTCTTCACTATTCTTCTGAGTCAGTAGTGACTCCAGGAGGATCTGCTCCATGGCCTTTCCGGGCACAGAGGTGAGACTGACTGGCCTGGAGTTTCCTGGTTCCTCCTTCTTACCCTTTTTGAAAATGGAAGTAGCGTTTCCCCTTTTCCAGCCTGTGGGGACTGCCCCAGACTGCCATGACTTTTGGAATAGAATAGAGAGGGGTTTAGCAACCTCATCTGCCAGTTGCTGAGTAGTGTTAATGGCTGGATTTTGACGATCTTGAAGGTCTTTTCCAACCTAAGTGATTCTATCATTCTGTGAATTATAGAACTGTGGTATTTTTGAAAAGCCCGTTGAGATCAAGTCCAACCCTGCCAGGTGACACCTGACAACCCTTTGGGGGAAGAAATTGTTCCTCATGTCCAACCTAAACTTCCCTTGGAGGAACTTAAGCTTTTTTCCTTTCAACCTGTCGCTTGTTCCTTGGGAGACCGACTCCCACCTGGCTCCAGCCTCCTCTCAGGGAGCTGTAGGGAGCCAGAAGGTCTCCCCTCAGCCTCCTTTTCTCCAGGCTGAACGCTCCCAGCTCCCACAGCTGCTCCTCAGAGGATCTGTGCACCAGACCTTTCACCAGCAGCTCGCTGTAAAGCGTTATTTTGGTTTTGCCTGTTTTAAAGACAGGGCTACCGGGGACTGAGGACGCAGCGACACTCGGCCGCCCCGCACCCCAATCGCGGCCGGGGCGCCGCGGGTTAACGCGACACCCACAATGCCTTGCGGCCCTGCAACGTCGCCAGTCGCGGCGGCTGCGCCGTGATGCCCCGGGCGGGACTGCGGCTGGCGGTGCCGCGTCAAGATCTGCGGTGTGTTACCCAGCCGCCTTTATTTTACCCCACTCCCTTCCCCCGCGATCTTTCGGGGAGGCTTTTGGGTAGTTTGACCCCTTTCTTGGGTTCAGGTTCCGCACCCCTGGGGAAGGCGATGGGTGCCTGGCTGGCGTGGCAAGGGGGAGGCCTGAACGTTTCTTCGCGACAGCGTTTCCCTTCTTCTCCTCCCCCTATTTTATGCCTTTCTTATTGTTGTTTCTTAGAAGGAGGCCGGTGCCCTCTCCGGGAATCGGACCATGATCTGAGGGAGCTCTCCAGGACTCAGCTTGGATTCGGATATCGCAGGTGTGCCTGAAGAACTTGCCCTGCTCACAGCCCCTGCGAAGCTCTTGGTAAGGTGGCTGCACTTCTGAGCATGTCAGACTGCATGACTTCGAAAGTTTTTGACGTATGCTGGAAAGCAGACCTTGCCTGCCCATGGATGTGTATGGCAGCGCTTGGTTCAAGGGTGTTCATCAGCTGACGTGGCCTCGGTGGCTGCCTTTGCCCTGATGAGATCCACAGGGAGCTTTCAAGCCCATGAAGTCATGCAGACCACGTCACCTGCACTGCACAGGCTGTGTGACACTGTGGCTACGTGAGGGGAGCAAGGTCCTGTTCCAGTTCATTCGCTCTTGAAAGTGTCTAGTGCTGCTTCTGCCTTGTTTCCTTTTAGCAAGCTAAAGATTCTCTACGTGGAAACTTACATAGTGAGTTTTTGCTGGTTCTTTTGGTTTGGGAACAGATTGCTTGGGAAATAAGAATGTGGGCTAGGTCTATGTGAAGCAATCTATTTCCACCCTGGAACCCTTAATCCAAAGTATTTATGTTTTTCAGTGAAAGCTTACTGCTAAACTAACAATTTTCTTTACTGCTCTTCTCCATTTGCCTCAGATCTAAGCAATGTGTATTTATTTAAGGTGTCTGCAGAGTTGTTACTTCAGTATTTACTGCTGAAGCTGAAACAGCACAGTGGCTGTGTACTCAGCTTTTGCATGGTAAACTGATAATTTGATCACTTGAAGCTTTATGGGCAAAAAATACAGTTGAAAACACACACCTTTATAGAGAAGGGCTGGTGGGAGATGTGGTGGTCGGAGGCTGTCTGGGGTCTGGGTCCAGTGACCATGAAATAATAGAGTTTTCAGTATGCCCAGGAGGAGCATCGACAAAATCTCCACACTGGACTTCCGAACAGCAGACTTTGGCTTATTTAAGGAACTAACTCAGAAAGTTCCTTGGGAAACAGCCCTTGAAAACAAAGGGTTCCAGGAGGGCTGGACCTACTTCAAGAAAGAACTCTTGAAGGCACAGGAAGAGGCTGTGCCAATGTACTGCAAGATGGGCCATCGAGGGAGACAGCTGCATGGGATAGGCAAGGAGCTTCTAAAGGAATTAAGGGGAAAAAAGAGGGCGTATCACCTTTGGAAAAAAGGGGAGATATCCCAGGAAGAGTTTAGGGATGTTGTAAAGGAGAATAAAAAACGTTTCTATAAATATATTAATGGCAAAAGAAGAGGCAAGGACAACCTCCACTCTTTATTGGATGCAGAGGGGAATATAGTAACAAAAGATGAAGAAAAGGCAGAGGTACTTAATGCCTTCTTTGTCTCAATATTCAGTAGTGGAACAGGTTGTCTTTGGGACAAGTGGCCTCCTGAACTGGCAGATGGAGCCAGGGACCAGTATAGTCCCCCTGTAATCCAGGAGGAAGCAGTAAGGGACCCACTGAGACACTTAGATCCTCACAAGTCCATGGGACCAGATAGGATCCATCCTAGGGTGCTGAGAGAGCTGGCAGATGAGCTCCAAGCCGCTCTCCATAATTTTTCAGCAGTCCTGGCTCACTGGAGAGGTCCCAGATGACTGGAAGCTGCCAACGTGGTGCCCATCCACAAGCAGGGCCGGATGGGTGAGCCAGGGAATTCCAGGCCTGTCAGCCTGACCTCAGTGCCAGGCAAGGTTATGGAACAGGTCATCTTGAGTGCAATTACACAGCACTTACAGGATGGCCAAGGGATCAGGCCCAGCCACCATGGATTTAGGAAGGGAAGGTACTGCCTGACCAACTTTATCTCCTTTTACAATCAGATTACCCGCCTGGTGGATGTGGGGAAGGCTGTGGATGTAGTCTGCCTGTACTTCAGCAAAGCCTTTGACACCATCTGCCACAACAAACTCCTGGCAAAGCTGGCAGCTTGTGGCTTGGACAGCAGCACTCTGAAATGGGTCAAGAACTCGCTGGAGGGCTGGGCCCAGAGAGTGGTGGTGAATGGTGCCACTGCCAGCTGGCGGCCAGTCACTAGTGGTGTGCCCCAGGGATCAGTGCTGGGTCCCATCCTGTTCAATATCTTTATTGATGATCTGGAGGAGGGGATTGAGTCCATCATCAGTAAATTTGCAGATGACACCAAGCTGGGGGCAGGAGTTACAGTATCACAGTATCACAGTATCACTTAGGTTGGAAAGGACCTCGAGGATCATCGAGTCCAACCTGACACCACAGACCACATGACTAGACCATGGCACCAAGTGCCACGTCCAATCTCCCCTTGAACGCCTCCAGGGTCGATGACTCAACCACCTCCCTGGGCAACCCATTCCAATGCCGAATGACTCGCTCGGTGAAGAACTTCCTCCTCACCTCGAGTCTGAACCTCCCCTGGCGCAGCTTGAGACTGTGTCCCCTTGTTCTGGTGCTGGTTGCCTGGGAGAAGAGGCCAACTCCCTCCTGGCTACAACCTCCCTTCAGGTAGTTGTAGAGGGCAATAAGGTCACCCCTGAGCCTCCTCTTCTCCAGGCTAAACAATCCCAGCTCCCTCAGCCTCTCCTCATAGGGCTTGTGTTCAAGGCCTCTCACCAGCCTTGTTGCCCTTCTCTGGACACGCTCAAGTGTCTCAATGTCCTTCTTAAACTGAGGAGCCCAGAACTGGACACAGTACTCAAGGTGCGGCCTAACCAGAGCAGAGTACAGGGGCACTATGACCTCCCTGCTCCTGCTGGCCACACTATTCCTAATGCAGGCCAGAATGCTATTGGCCCTCCTGGCCACCTGAGCACACTGCTGGCTCATATTCAGGTGGCTGTCGATCAGCACACCCAGGTCCCTCTCTGTCTGGGAGCTCTCCAGCCACTCCGACCCCAAAAGAGTTGATCTGTTAGAGGGTCCTGCAGAGCAACCTTGACAGGCTGGATGGGTGGGCAGGGGCCAATGGGATGAGATTTAACAAGGCTAAGTGTAGGGTTCTACACATTGGCCACAGCAACCCCATGCAGTGCTACAGGCTGGGGACAGAGTGGCTGGAGAGCGGCCAGACAGAGAGGGACCTGGGGGTACTGGTAGATAGTAGGCTGAACATGAGCTGAACGTGTACCCAGGTGGCCAGGAGAGCCAATGGCATCCTGGCCTGTATCAGGAATAGTGTGGCCAACAGGACAAGGGAGGTTGTTCTTCCCCTGTACTCAACACTGGGCAGGCTGCACCTTGAGTACTGTGTCCAGTTCTGGGGCCCTCAGTTCAAGAAAGATGTTGAGGTACTGGAACATGTCCAGAGAAGGGTGACAAAACTGATGAGGGGCATGGAACACAGCCCTGTGAGGAGAGGCTGAGGGAGCTGGGGTTGCTTAGCCTGGAGAAGAGGAAGCTCAGGGGAGACCTTATTGCTGTCTACAGCTACCTGAAGAGAGGTTGTAGTCAGGTGGGGGTTGGTCTCTTCTCTCAGGCAACCAGCACCAGAATGAGGGGACACAATCTTGAGCTGAGCCAGGGGAGGTTCAGGCTGGATGTTCGGAAGAAGCTCTTCACAGAGAGATTTGCCATTGGAATGTGCTGCCCAGGGAGGTGGTGGAGTTGCTGTTCCTGGAGATCTTCAAGAAAAGCTTGGATGAGGCACGTAATGTCATGTTCTAGTTGATTGGATAGGGCTGGGTGAGAGGTTGGACTGAATGATCTTGGAGGTCTCTTCCAACCTGGTTGATTCTATGATTAAAGACTTTTGTCTGTTAGAAAGTTTGAAGTGTGATTCTTGTTCCTTGTCCCCCATTCATTCATTTCTAAATGATCTGGGGAGGAGAGAAATATGAGAAGCTGGTGACTTTGGATATGTCCTCCATTTCTTGGATGATATGGTGTGGATGAAGTTCTGCCTTCCCACCAAGCAGGTGTGGTTGTCAGGTCAGGGAGGTTGGTGCTTCTGGAATGGATGTGTATAGATTGCAGTGAGGCAAGTTTGGGTTTTTTTTTAAAGTTTTTATAAAAAAAAAAATCCCACTTACTGTAAATCCAAAGGCAACTGCTTCCTCTGTCAGCTTGTAGCTGAAGATCTGAAACTTGCACTGTTTGTAAGCACTGGTTTTTGTGGGATGGATTTCTCTGCTCTGCAGAAAATTTCCTGGCTCTTGCAAATTTGAAGTGGGGTAAAAGCTCTTCTGTTTGGCTCCAGCAGTGAGAGTTTGCCATTGAGGCTGAAAGGCCTTTCCATGTAGTCTGCCTCTGTTTGTTACTCTGAATGAAACCCTGCATGAAAGCCTGGGAAAAAGGAGGAGAAAATGGTACAGGAAGAAGAGTGGTAAGGGGAAAGAGTGGCCAGCCAAGAGAGGGACTTTGTAACTTGTCAGTAATGTACAAGAAGTCACGGGGGAGGTACAGCCTTGAGGATAAGGAATTACTGTGCCCATAGAAATGGCAGAGAAGATGGCCCAAAGTATGCATAGTTGTCCTGTCTGGCTGTTACTGCCAAGTTAGTTACTTCATTTCTGTGCTTCAGAGGAAGAGTTCTCCCTTTTCTTGCCAGACAGTGGAATTGAAGATGTGAACTTTGATTCGTGTCAGCGTGTTCAGGATGTGAGCAAACACAGTTACATGTGGTACTGTTTCCCTCCTCACATGCAGATGAGTAAATTCTGTAAAATTAAATGGTGCTACTGGAATGCTGTTGGAGAAAGTGTGCTTCATTATATAGCATCACTTGCCCCAACTTTGTTTCCTTTTTCTGAAAATTACACCATTTCTACCTGATTATTGATAGTAAGAATTCTGTTCAGATTTAATTTGATGCAGGATGACTGAAAGATTTTGCTCACCATTCATTTACATTAACTTTTTGAGTGTAAACCACTTTTATTTTTCTTTCCCCCCACAACTTGCCTGGTTTTGTTTAATACAAATGAATGCAGATTGAAAAGTTGCATATTCTGAATATCAATCACAGAATTTCAGGGGCTGGAAGGGACCTTGAAAGCTCATCTAGTCCAAACCCCCTGCCAGAGCAGGATCACCTACACCAGTTTACACAGGAATGCATCCAGGCAAATTTTGAGTATCTCCAGAGAGGGAGACTCCACAACCCCCTGGGCAGCCTGTTCCAGGGCTCTGTCACCCTCACAGGGAAAACATTTTTCTTCATATTTATGTGAAACTTGCTGTGCCTCAACTTCCACCATTGCTCCTTGTGCTGTCATTGGGTACCACCAGCAGTCCCTCTTGGGATTGACCCTGCACATAATGATAAACATTGATGAGGTCACCTCTCAGTCTCCTCTAAGCTAAAGAGCCCCAGCTCCCTCATTCTCTCCTTGTGTGGAAGATGTTCTGTTCCCCTAATCATCCTTGTGGCTCTGTGCTGGACTCGTTCAAGCAGCTCACTGTCTCTTTCTTGAGCTGAGGGGCCCAGAACTGGACACAATATTCCAGATGTGGCCTCACCAGTGCAGAGTAGAGGGGGAGAAGAACTTCTCTTCACCTACTGGTCACACCCCTTCTAATCCACCCCAGAGTGGCATTGGACTTCTTGGCCACAAGAGTGCATTGCTGGCTCATGGTCATCCTTCCATCCACCAGGACCCCCAGGTCCCTTTCTCCTTCACTGCTCTCCAGCAGGTCCCTCCCCAGCCTATACTGGTCCATGGAGTTGTTCCTTCCCAGGTGCAAGGCCCTACACTTGCCCTTGTTGAACTTCATCACATTTCTCCCTGCCCAGCTCTCCAGCCTGTCCAAGTCTCGCTGAAAGGCAGCACAACCCTCTGCTGTGTCAGCCACTCCACTCCAATAACAATTACCCACAACAGTAGCAGGTGGGGGGGGGGGGGTGTGGGCAAGAGGATAGGTCCACACACTTTTCACTGCTGCCCAGTGATAGGACAAGGGGCAACAGGTATAAATTGGAATCCAGGAGGTTCCATTTGAACAGGAGCAGGCTGCCAAAAGTGGTTGTGGAGTCTCCCTCTCTGGAGAGATTCGAAACCCACCTGGACATTGTGATTCTGGGCAACCTGCTGGTGACCCTGCTGTAGCGGGGGGCTTGGGCTTGATCTCCAGAGGTTCCTTCCAAACCCCACCATGCTGGGATTGTGTGCTCGCACATCAGTATTTGATGAAAACATTGACTTGCTATTTTTGGCCTGGTGTTTTGACTGACCAAGAGGCTTGACGTTTAGTAGTTGCTGCAGTTTCTAGTCAGTCTGGTGACTGCTCTGCCTTTTATTACATCTTAACAATTCATTTTTTGGGAGAAAGAATGAAAAGATGAACTGTAAGGGAAAAGGAAGAAGAGTGTTATTTATTTAAGGTCAATTTCAATATTGTACTGCCAAATTAGTTGCAAATGTGAATTCATTTTTACCTCAGGCTTATGCTGCATGATGTGCTGAATTTCTTTCAATTGTGAGTGGTTTGTATGGTTTTTGAGGTTGTTTTATGTGTGAGTCACATGCTTTTTTCCTTAATGTGAATTTTATCTGTAGCTTGACTACTCCCTGCTGCTGTGTTTCGTGCTTCATAAGGAGTAGAGCAAGATGATGTGGTCTGCCAGAGATGTGACTGCTGGAATTAGATTTCTATTTTGTGTAAAAGGTTCAAATAATTGCCTTATTTTCTTAGAATTCAGTTGACAAGCAAACTGAATACTCTCTCTTCAGCTATGGCCAAGTCACACCTTTTCCAATGAGTGAATTAGGGTTGCTAAATCCCCCAAAATGTGCAAAGGAAGTAGAAAAGGTTGTGGGGCTTGTGGTCTTTTGTTGGTTGGTTGGATCTTTCTGAAGCAGTGGCTCATTTTCGGTGGTGTAGACTGTAAGCTCTGCTTCATAGATCTGTGTAAGGTGCTGAAGACCAAGGTCTGAAGACTTTGAATGCAGCTTAGTTTCTTGTTTTTCTCTCCCTTTGTAGAATCATGGCAAGTCCAAGAACAAGGAAAGTTCTCAAGGAGGTCAGAGCACAAGATGAGAACAATGTGAGCAACATCTAATTTTCTTTAGATAGTTTTGTGGGATTGAGTTTCCTTTTTCCTTGCTCTGGATGTATGTTATGCTCTGCTACAATATTGTCTTTATAACACTAGTGTGGCCAGCTAGTGGTACCATACACATTTAGATAGCTCATATTTGTGTCGTTTTCAGTAAGTTTTATTGATACATGCATTGTATACACGGCTGCACGCTTGGCATGAGTCTGTCATAAGTCTAGTCATGCTGTAACCCCTGGAGTTTGCTGAACAAGTGATGATCTATTTCAATTAGCTTCATTATACACTACCTTAAGTATAAGCCCATGGACGAGTTCAGTTTAATTTGTATCACTGCATTAAACTTTGACTGGTGAATCCAACCATAAGAACTAATGTTGCACCGTATGAACAACAAAACTATTTAAAAGAAAACTTTCTATTTTCATCTGCCAGAAACTGAATAAACATTCCAGGCTTTAAATGTTGCATTTTGAATTTTGCCAAGGAAACCTCAAGAATTCAGTTTGGTTCCTTTCTCTTCCTTCAAGACAATATAGAAATGAAATCAAGTTGAATTCTTTGCTGATTAATTTCAACTTGCTTATTTGTGTTTCCTCACTGGGTCTGGGGAGCCGGTGCAGTAATTTTTTATAATCCAAGTTAATGAGCATTTCTTCCTATGCAGCATACATAAATATTTGAAGGATGCTTCTGCTGTCAGGGAGGTGTTTCCAGACACTGAGAACTTTCCCTTCTGGAATAAATTTCTGCATGTAATGTTTTAATGATTTAACTTTTTGAGCTGTGAAAATTTCTCAGGGCCAAGAGATGTCTGAGTGTCAGAGTTACTTTTTTTTTCTCCTGCAGGTCTGCTTTGAATGTGGTGCATTTAACCCCCAGTGGGTGAGTGTGACCTATGGAATTTGGATCTGTCTTGAGTGCTCAGGAAAACACCGAGGCTTGGGAGTTCACCTCAGGTCAGCCTTTCACACTGGTGGACTGAGTTGGGTTACCTCAGGGTGCATTATAGCTGTGAACAGAATGTAATATTTTGGAAGGGAATAGAATATCTCAATTCCCACATTTCACTAGCAGTTTTGCTTCATGCTCCTCTCCAAAGTGACCTTTACACTCTCTGCCTTTTCTGTAAGTAGGTGAGGTGTGTGCTATACCAGTGCACTTCTGTGTTCATGCTCCTCAGGGTTCACTGCTGGGGCCAGCTCTGATTAATATATTAATCAGTGATCAAGGGCACCCTCTGCAAGTTGCAGATGACACTCAGCTGGGAGTGTTGATCTCTTTGAGGGTAGAAAGGCTCTACAGGGGAATTTTGGATTGATGGGTTGAGGCCACTAGAATGAGGTTCAACAAGGCCAAGTGCCAGGTCTTGCACTTGGGTCACAATGACCCCATGAAAGCTCAGGCATGGGGGCAAGGTGTCTGGAAACTGTCTAGTGGAAAAGTGCGTGGAGGTGCTGGCTGAATATAATCCAGTGCGTGTCGAGGTGGCCAAGAAGGTGACCAGCATCCTGGCTTGAGCAGTAGTGTGGCCAGCAGGTGTAGGGAGGTGATTGTCCCCCTGTATGCAGCACTGGTGAGATCAAACCTTGAGTACTAGGTTCAGTTTAGGGGTCCTCACCACAGGAAAGATACTGAGGTGCTGGAGTGTGTCCAGAGAAGGACAACAAAGCAGGTGAAGGGTCTAGAGCCACAGGTCTTGTAGGGTACAGCTGAGGGAGTTATTCAGCCTGGTGAGAAGGAGGCTCAGGGTCTTCTGGGTCTCTACAACCCCCTGAAAGGAGGTTTGAGCCAGGTGGGGGTTAGTCTTTTCTCCCAAGGAACGAGTTGGGTGGATGGGGCCTTGACCAACCTGGTCTGTTAGGTGGTGGTCTGCCCATGGTAGGAGGGTTGGAAGTAATGATCTTTAAGGTTTATTCCAACCCAAACCATCCTGTGATTCTGTGGTTCTACACTCGCCATCTCTGAGCTAGGCTGCAGTGAGGTTTGGTTTGGTGAGGTTTTCTTTGCCCCTGCTGATGTAGCAGAAGTTGTAACAAGCTGGGATTTTAATTCCCTTTTAAAACTGCTTTTCAGTTTCGTACGTTCTGTAACCATGGACAAATGGAAGGATCTTGAGCTGGAGAAAATGAAGGCTGGAGGTAATAGCAAATTTAGAGAGTTCTTGGAGTCTCAAGATGACTATGATCCCTGCTGGTCAATGCAAGAGAAGTACAACAGCAAGGCTGCAGCTCTGTTTAGAGATCAGGTAATATCAGCTCTGTGTGTCTTCATCCTCTACAATCTGAAAACACCAAATAATTTTGTTAGCACTTGTTTTTAAAGTTGAGGGGAGGAAAAGTAGCAACCTGCAGTGGTTCTTGAAAGGGTTAAGTCTTAGAGTGCTTCTTGTAAAGAGAGAATTTTCCTGAGAAACTTTGTTTTCAGCATTTAGCTCAGTTGGTTCAGAATTTCACTGCTGCAGTTTGTTGCAGTTTCTTAGTGGAGATATCCCAGTCCAGAGTAGAGAGTTCACTACTTCAGCAGCGCACTTTTATCCCAAGTGAATGCTGATAAACATTTTGTCTCTCGTAACAAAATGGTAAATTGATTTGCCAAAAACTTGCAGGTCTATAAACAAGTCAGTAATTGTTACGGTAAAGGTCTGGAATTTCCAGAAATGAAGTGATAAACAAGTCAAGGCTTAGAATATTTGCAAGGATACTCTTGTTTTTATGCTGACCCTGCCATGGAAGTGCTAAGAAAACATTCACTGGGAAATCCATGCAGCTTTGGAGTGTGGAGTGTGTGTTGTCTCTTTGCATGGGAGACAGTTGGTTCAAGTGGAGTATCTTGATGAAGGCAAAGGATTCCTAAGTTCTGTGCAGTAGGCCTTTTAGTATGCCAAATGAGGAGCTTCTGTGGCAAGGCCTTTGGAATTCTGTATTGACTTGCTGAAGTTAAGACCTGGATTGGAGGAGCAGTGTGGAGTGAAGAGATGAAGTTGAGGTCCATTGTTAGAAGAAGACAGAGCACTTCAAATTCTGTGTATGTGTTTTAGCCACCCTGTGTGAGAGTGTAAGTCCACCTCTTTCTGTTCTTCATTATTCTGTGATTAGTGCTTACATCTCTTTTAGTAGTCTAGTCTTTCCTCTGCAGATTTGCCTTTTTGAAGAAGTTGCCTAAAATGAGACACTGAAAATCAGTTCAGTTCAACATTGCTAGCCTGAGATTCAGAAAAAAATTACTCTTGTGAAAACAAATTAATCTTGCTGCTTCTGGCAGCAAACTGGAAATAGGACTTGTCTTCACTTTCCAGGACCAGTGTTTAACTTGGATGAAAACTCTGATGTCACATTCTGATCATTTTCCTACCCCTTCTAGGTAGCTACAGTAGCTGAAGGAAAAGAGTGGTCCATTGAAACATCTCCTGCCAGGAACTGGACCCCACCTCAGCCCAAAACATATTTCCCCTCAGCTCATCGGTATGTGTTCTTGTTGTCTAACATTGATAAAGCTACAGCAGGATCAAAACATGGTGTGTAAGTGTCTGCTGGTGTTACTCTGTTGGTGTTGTCTGAACAAGCATTTCTTTCACTGAAGTTAAGGAGCATGAGGCAGCAGGGCTTGAATGTCTCTAATAATTCCCACCACCTGCAGCTGAACGTTTAAACCGTGGCAGAGACAAGTGAGCAAGAGCAGAGGACAGGCCATGATGGTTTTATCTTGACTTGTCATGCGTCTGAGATTGCTCATCATGTCAGTCACACACAGTATGTCCCAGCCTTGCTCTGCAGTGCTGGCCCAGGCACAATTCAGTGGCAGGGAAGAAGGAACAGACTTTCCTTATGGCGCCAGTTGCTAGTGGAAGCCTCAGAACTGAAGCACAGCAGTTCTGGTTTTCTGCTCTTGTGTGTAGCGTTTGTTACTCTTTGCAGTGAAGACTTGAGTTGAATCGAAGAGCAATCGTAAATTGAACAAACAAGCACTTCATGCCTGGTCACCATCCAAAAAATTCAGGTTCTGAGCACCATTGTCTGTTTCTGGGCCTACTTTTCCTTTATTCACTCAATGCTCCAGGGGCTTGTGGAGGTTGCATTAGAGTTCCCTACTTGATAGGTGAACTAAATACTCAATTCTGCTGCTGTATCACGATGATGTATGTCAGGCTGCCCTACTGAGCTGGTGGGTTGGCTTGATGTGGTTTGATTTCTGAATCTTTTGGTAGTTCTACTGGACAACCTCAGACTGCAACTGCCTCTTCTGACAAGGCTTTTGAAGACTGGTTAAATGATGATGTCAGCTCTTACCAAGGGTAAGGCAATATTGATTACCTTTGCAAGAGTGCCTGGCACTCCAGCACAACAAAGACTGAGGCATTTATGCTACAGCTGGACTGTGATGCGGAGTCACTGCTTAATGGTCACATCCCATTGACTAGTAAAATCTTGATAATGTTGATAAAGAATAAAATGAAGGAAAGTGCCTTAATGCGTTTGTATAATGAAAATGTTTGAATAGCATTGAGGATAGAGCTTGTAGCTCAAAATGTTACTGTGGTGTGTTTCAAAGCAGGGCGTTTTTAGTGTATTTAGTATCTTGCAGTGATTTGATTTAATCAGGGATATTTATAAAGTTGACACTCCTCTTTCTTTTCCCACTTTCACCTAGCAATTTATTAGGACTTACTCAGACTTCTGCTATCAGTGACCTGTTAAACCTGGAGAATCATTAACAGACCCCATTACCTTGCAGAGGGGACACTAGTTTGCTGGGATTCCCCAGTGGATCCTTGTGGGTGTTGTGTCTTTATGAAGTGAGTGCTTTTATGGTTTAGGTGCTTTAGGACTTCTTTTTTTCCCCTAGGTGTATTTTAGTCAGTTACACAACTCTTATTTTTTCATTCTTTTTTGAGTTCTTGGTTAATGGGTTTAATGAATGCATGCTAATACAGATACTATCTATTCATTGTCTTATGGTAGTGGCCAAGAGAATCGTTATGTGGGGTTTGGAAACACAGTAAACCCTCCAAAAAAAGAGGATGACTTCCTGAATAATGCCATGTCTTCATTGTACTCGGTAAGGAAATGCTTGAAGCTTTCTCTGAATTACTGTTTTTTTCTCTTTCATCCTCTGTTATAATCAAAGAGAAACTGAAGACTGCAAAGATACAAAGAGATGCAGAGTGTTGGTTGTCTTTTCAAAGGGTGAAGAAGGGGAGGTTGAGGGGAGGCGTCCCTGCTTTTTACAACTCCCTGAAAGGAGGCTGGAGTGACGTGGGGGCTGGTATCTTCTCTGTACTATCAAGTGATAGAATGAGAGGAAGTGGCCTGAAATTGTGCCACAGGACATTTAAGTTGAATATTAGGAAAAATTTCTGTCCTGTGAGAGTGGCCAGGCACTGGAACAGGCTGCCCATGGAGGTGGTGGGGCCACCATCCCTGGAGGTGTTCAAGAAACCTGTGGACATGGTTTAATGGCCATGATGGTATTGGGCTGATGATTGGACTTGATCATCTTGGAGGTCTTAACCAACCAAAACAGTTCTATGTTTCTGAGATCTGGTGGATTTTAAAAGGCAAAACCAAGGGAGGAACTTGAGCAAGCCCTAGGAATTATGTCTGGTATCAGCTCACAGAAATAAGGAAAAAGAGGAATCTAATGTTCAACGGATCTTGGAGGAAAATACAACAGCAAGAAAGTAATGGCATTCCTGGTGGGAATGGCACGTAGGCTGGTTTTGCTTGAAGCAGATGGACCATCTTAGGTTCTTCAGTGGAAGACAACTGAAATGTGTATGCGCTTGGGTGCCAGGAGCCCTGAGCAGTGGTGAAAACATTTGAACTTCTTGTGGTGGGGTGTGAAGAGATACCGGCATATGGCTGAACAGTTGTCGGGATCAGAGCAGAGGTAGTGGAAGATGCCTTGTTGAAGGAAAATGAGTTTGAAGTCAGAGGCAGTCGGGGAGATACTGGTGCTTTGACAGACTACAGGGTGACAGCGCCGAATAAGATTTGGGTTTTGGAGGCACTTTGAAAAATAGCAAGGTTTTCTACCAGGGCTAGTGGCCAGTAGTCTTCTGTAGAGCCTAATCAGTCTAAATATCCACACTAGGTTTCATCACCCAGTGATTTCATTAAAACATAATAGAAAAGGTGATGCTTCATCCTTTGGACAGGCCTCCAGATGATCCCACAGGACACTTAGTATTGGTCTGCTGTTTTCTAGGTATGTTGTAGATTGTAGGCCAGATGAGAAACCACATCTGGAATGTACTGCAAATGAGAGATGACCCTGTGCTGGCCAAGTTGATATCAACCATTATCTGAATACATGATCTTATTTAAAGATAAGAATGGCAGGTTAAGTTTAGGGACCCTCAGCACACTGAGGTGCTGGAGTAGACCCAGAGAAGGGCAACAGAGCTGATGAAGGGTCTGAAGCACAAGTTTTATGAGGAGCAGCTGAGGGAACTATAGTTGTTCAGCCTGGAGAAAAGAAAGCTGAGGGGAGACCTCTACAACTCCCTGAAAGGAGGCTGGAGCCAGGTGGGAGTCGATCTCTTCTCCCAAGGAAGGAGCAACGGGATGAAAGGAAACGGCCTCAGGTTGCACCAAGGGAGGTTTAGGTTGGACATCAGGAAAAATTTCTTCTACCAAAGTGTTGTCAAGGAGTCCCCATGGGGTTTCAAAGCCATGAAGATGTGATGCTGAGGGACATGGTTCATCCGCAGACTTGGTAGTGTCGGGTTAGCGGTAGGACTTGCTCTGGAAGTGATCTTCGGACCTCAACGATTCTGTGATTAAAACGCCCTCTTGTGACCGCACGTGCAAACTACAGCTGGATTTGAAGCAAGTTATTCCAGTGAGACTGAATGGTTGCCTGTATATTCATCCTGGTCAGGAAACCCACTTCCCTTCCACTGCTTATTATTATTTTTCTCTACATTTCTGTATATACAACATTATTTTCTGTTGTGAGATACCAGAAGGAGCATTTTCTGTTGAATTCAAGCCAACTACACTCTCCAAATTGTCCTCTGAAAAGCAGATGTAATTGCAGTTCACCGTCTTGAGTGCCTTGAGGCTCTGCTTAACAGAAAAACCTTGAGACATCACTTTGCCCTTTTTGCATTTGGTGACAAAATTATCTTTCAGTGTTTCATCACAGGTGAGAAGGGCAGTTAATGAAGAGGCTTCAAAAGGAAAGGCAAAAAATATAAATATGTGGTGTAGTCACATTAAGTGGAAGGGGCAATGAGAAAAGGATTCTAGTATTTACAAGAGGAAATGGCCTAAAGTTGTGCCAGGGGAGGAACAATTTCTTCCTCAAAAGGGTTGTCAAGGCCTGGAACCGGCTGCCCAAGATGGGGATCCCTGGAAGGATTTTAAGGCTTTGGAGATGTGGTGCTGAGGGAGATGGTTTAGCAGTGGACTTGGTAGTGCTGGGTTAACAGATGGACTCAATGATTTTAAAGATCTTTTCCAGCCTAAACAGTTCCATGAGTCTATACTACAATTGAAGACTAATTTTTGCTCTTACTAGCACCTAGTTCTTGGGACTGCAAGAGCAGCTGTATTGGAGAGCATTCTGATGTAATACCTACGACTGAGCACTTGTTTATTCACCGTTGTTACTCACACATTGCTTACAACTTTCTTTAAAGGGATGGAGCAGTTTTACAACTGGAGCAAGCAAAATTGCCTCAGCTGCTAAAGAGGGTGTAAGTAGACAATGTGTATTTCAGTGTAAGTCTTGTGAATGCAGGGATTCTCTTTGTGTTCTAACAATGAGGTATCTTTGAAAGTATTACCGAGGTCAACTAAATTCTGCTTGTGTGTCTTTGTCTATAGCATATAACATAGATGCATACTGAGTACCTTAGAAATTTCCATCTATGCCAGGCAAGGCCAAAGTGCATTCTTCAGCAGGAATTTAATGCCAAGTTACAAACTGCTGATGGGTTTATATTTGGTCCTTCTTTTGGCATCTAACCACAGCATCTTTGTCAGTGTAAATACTTGTTGAGCAGAGGGTGTGCCTAGAAGGATGCTTTGGAAGAAAACTGAAGCACAGTCTTCCTGCTTTGTGTGTTCACTGAGGTGACAGTCCTTCAACTCCCCCCTGTAGACTAAAATCAGAGCAAATAAAAATCCACCCCCTTCTGTGTAAAATGGGATAAAAAGAGATTAATATTTTTGTGAGAATAATGTATTACAATGTTGTTCAGTTCTGCCTAGTATCCTTCCAAACTTGTATGAGCCTAAAAGTTATCTGTTAAGTTTAAACAGTTTATGAGTCTAGGTTACCTTTTATTGAGTGACATTGTGAGAAGAAAACATTGATCCTCACTGGCCTGCCGTGGTCTGGTCTGCACTTAGGACCCTTTCTTCCCTCTGCTATAAGTGGAGAAAGACCAGTGCTTCCCCAGAGCAGTTTGGAATGCCAGAGGTGGTGATGTGTATGTTTTCTGTTCACTGTGGGCCTCTGTCAAAGGTCCATTCATCTTGGAGAGCATCCTGCAACATTTCTAGATGTCTGTATTTACATTTCTAGATGTCTGTATTTAAACATCAAAGCTTTTATTCCCAGTAAACTTGAATGTATTTGCCTCTTTTCACAGGCTAGCAGATTTGGATCTCAGGCAAGTCAAAAGGTGAGTCTGACTTACTGAGTGTAACTGACTTTATATGCCATGTATTTGTCTGCACCAATTGATTTAAGCTCAATCCTCAACAGACCTCTGTTTCTCCTCTGTAGTGCACAGTCATTTTTATTGTCTAGCTTTTACTTCACTGCAGTGATCAAATGGAGCAAGAAATAAACAGTGATGCTCCACTGTGGTGTGAGCTGTATCAGAGAGGCAGTAGAGTGAAATGCTTTCATTCAGCTTGCAACTTATAATACCTCTGTTTTATTTTTATGGACCTTAAATACAGTCTGTATTGAAGTAGATTTCTTGGAGATACAATGCAAGCCACCTCCATTGCTCGAGTCTAATATGGGATCACAAATGTTAACTGCTCAGTACTGTTCTTAAATTAGTTTGTGTGTATTTAACAAAGGAGCAATTACAAAAGCATTTCCTCTTTCAAACAGAGACAGATCTGAATGACCCAGACCTTTGACACAGCAAGATCTGTTTGCATGGAAAAGTTTTAAATTCAAATAAAAAGTGTCAAAGAATATGATTCTTAATATGCCAAAGTTCTGAGTGACCAAGGGCTTACCTAGAGGAATATAGGTGTAGGGAGTTCTACTTGGAGCTGTAAGTCCTTTTGTCTGTACAGCACTATCCTGAGGTGCTTTCTAATGCACATGGGATGCTGTTGCTCCACACAAATGTGTAACTGCAGGTGTTGGTGTTCAGACAGATGTGTGCAGCAGGATGTGTTCACATTCCAGACACTAAGGCAAACTTGTACATGTTTTGCCACAACAATATCTTGTTAAAGCACACAAACATGATACTTAGAAGCTTTAAAGCATTTGCTGCTTGGCTTATGTAAGAAAAAATGAAGTGTTCTGCAGATCTTCCTTTTTCACTCCTTCTGGCAGTTTCCCTTTTAGAAAACTGTTCTGTCTTTACTGTTGCTAGCAAGAGTAAATATACTATGAAGTGTAAAAGCTCATCACATCTACTGACAAGGACCACAGCAGCTCAGTGCTCTGGAATCTAATCTGTGTTACTAAAGCTTGAGTTTCATTCCTGTAACACCTGCTCTTCTGCTCTGTAGAACAGATTTAACATCTTTTTGATGTAATAGGTTGTTTTAAAGTGTATTTGGTGTCCAGTGACCAAACATATTCATTCTTCTTTCTTGTCAGTAGATGTTATAATTGGAAGAGGTTTGTGCTACTTAACTTGCCTGAAAAATTGCTGCCATTTTTTTTTGTTAAAAGCTGCTTCTACCTTACTTGCTCTTTCTTTTTTGCTATCTGGGTAAAGTTTTGGGGCTACAAGCACCAGCCAGAGCCGGTAACACCCTTAGATATACTCTTGTGCATGGACTCCTCCTTGTCACTGTTTGTGCTGAGTTCTGTACATTTGCTCCTGAGCTGTCTTTTTTTTTTTTTTGTTTTGCCTTAAGTGAAATCTGTTTGGAATAACATTGTCTGCTTTGTATGGTAATGTTCCTTCAAACCTATTTAAAATGGTTTCTGTTGGATATAGAGATAGCTAAGCTCTGAGCTCTCAGAAAACATGCTGCACCTTTGTCCATGCTCTTCAGAAACACAGATGGCTTCAGGATTTCAGTTTGCATGTCTGATCCAGGAATACATCCTACCAAGTACTGCCCTGGGGTAGACTCTTTAATAAATGCCTCTGTAGGAAGTGTTTGTAGTGGTAGTTAGGATGCTATTCAAAATTCAGTGACAGGAAAGATGAAGAACTGATCCATGTGGAAGCACGGTTGGACCTAAACCTTTCTGTTCCATATTTGGAAATAATGGTGGTTAGGTAGAGGGGAGAACCTAGCAGTGCTGTGGCAAAGGGAAAGACCCTTCAGACACCTGGGAATCTGTGGAGGAGTGATGCTGAAGGTGCTTCATCCTCAGGAAGACCATGAATGAAGGCTCATGCCCTCACCAGTGTTAGCAGTGATAAAAAGCCTTAGGAAATAAAACTTCGTTAAACAGGTAATGTTTAGGAATAATGTTTATCTCACAAGCAAATTGGTCCTTTTGGATTAATTGGCCTGATTCAGGAGGTAATCAGTACAACACAGCAATTCTGCAGAAAAGTTTAAGCCAAACGAAGGCTTACTAGGTTAGTAGGGGAAGGGCTGATTTCAAAGGAAACTTTTCCAATCCCTGCTGTCCCTGGCAGTATCAGTTTGTGAAAGTAATTCCGTGACTTACACTATGGGCTTCCAATTTTGTAAGAGGTCTCAGAAGCACAGCATCTTTATGCATCTTGTTCTGGTTTGCAGTAGATTTCTGAAGGTCATTGTTTCATCTCCTTGCAACCTTTGAGCTTTAGGAAAGATGACAAAAATCTTCTCTGACACTTCTGTTTCTACATTGCCTAGAAACAATTAGGCTGTTTAATAGATGACAATTGCTGCCCTACAGGACAGAAAAAATGGTGAAAAATTGGGCAATTCTACAAGTAATTCCATTAGGAAGGAAAAGCAATGATGGATGAGGTCAGGCCTTCCAAATATTCAGCTGCAGGCACTAGCAAGGAGCCCATCTTCTAGGCTGTTGCTGGTTGAACCATTGCTTCTGCTTCCAGTGCAAGGTCAGACTTTGTTTGGACTCTGGGTGTCTGTAGCAGCCTACTGCCATGTGCATCTGGTTTGATTTTCTTGTAATGTTCTCTGCAGCACTGTGCTCTGTGTGCTTTTCAGCTCATTCTGCTTGTACAAGTCAAAGCTTAAAGCTTCACGTGGTTTTGGAGATACTGCTGAAAAGTTTACCTGCAGAAGATGTTGGCTGTGCTTTTTGTTTTCAAAAGTTAAAAAACCAACAAACTGACTTTGTTCTTTGTTTTGCTTTTAAATAGGCATCACAGTTAGGTCAGACATTAAATGAAAATGTTCTCAAACCTGCACAGGAAAAGGTAACCTTGGAACTAGTAAACCACTTGCAGAAGATGGGTATGCTGATTTAGGTAGTGATTGTTTCCTTCTGCCACAACTGTGCAGTTTGCCAGTGTGTGCTCCTGGTTTTTCATGTGCTAGCCCAGTAGCAAAGAGGAAACATTAAATAATTCTAGTCTGTTATCCAAGAAAGGTTAATGAGGGTAATTCCCTCCACCAGCCTTTCCCATGTCCACAAGAGTCTGTTACATTCTTCCCTGTTAGGTGCTGTTTTATAAGGGTTATGCTTTCAAAAATGGAAAATTGGACCCTAAATGGATAGAAAAATGGATTATTAAACAAAATAATCATTAGTGGTATCTTTGAGTGTTACATTGGTGGCATTTTACCTATCTGCCTGCCAGCATTGTTTTAATTCAGCTAACATCTTATAGCCACTCTTTCCCAAAAAGGGTTTTCAGGGAGGTTGGAGTCAGGGATTGGTCTCTCCTCCCAAGGAACAAGCAATCAGGCAAGAAGAAATGGCTTCAAGTAGTAGCAGGAGAGGTTTGGTTTGGACATGAGGAATGGTTTTTTCCTGAAAAGGATTGTCAAGCCCTGGAATAGGTTGCTCAGGGCAGTGATGGAGCCCTCACCCCTGAAGTGGTTTTCAGTCATGCTGATGTGGTGTTGAGGGACATGGTTTAGTGGTAACCTGGCAGTGCTGGGTTAAAGGTTGGACTTGTTGATCTTAAAAGTTTTTTCCAACCTAAATGATTTTATGATCTGCTGCCTCATTAAGGACAGTAGAATTTGGGGCCAAGTATGTTGAGATGAATGGGGACTATTTACCAATAGAAGTCTGGAAACTTCCATTTGATATTTGTGCAGAATATTCTGGCAGTCAGTTAAAAACATGTTTAATGCATGTGCAGCATGGTTTAATTACTTCACAAAATAATTATGTTACCTTTATTAATTCAACATTCTTCATGTAGTATTGGTTCCCTAGTCCCAGCTTATGTTGGAAGAGACCTTGGAGATCATCTACTCCAACCTCCCCACCATGCACAGAGATGCCTCTCAGCTAGACTTAGCTTCAATTTGGCTTGTTTGGTGTTTTTAACCTTGTTGTTTCTAGCTGTTAAGCACAAGGAAGCTTGTCATAAGTTTTCACTAATCCTTTATTTTATGACTAATTACCAATACTTTGATCCATGTAGGTGAAAGAGGGGAAAATATTTGAGGAGGTCACCGTGGGGGTATCCCAGTTGGCCAGCAAGGTATGACGTGGCCAAACAGTAAGCCAGTCTCCATATTCTTGAAAGGGTTTTTGTAGTGAAACAGAACCACAACACAGCTTCAGCCTGTGCTTGTGCTTTTGGGGTGTTAAAAACTATGCAAGTATGATGTAGTCCTTGTGATGGCATGATGCAGGGTTATGAGGCTACCAGTGTACCAAAGGCAAAAGAATATGGAGACAGCTTGCATTGCATTTGAGCAGTTAAACTTATTAATACTCTCTACCTTTTTGTCTTCCTGTGCTGCCATTGCTTGGCAATGTGGTAAGTGCTGCCTTTACCTGATAAGTACAGAAGTCCTGCATGATCTAATGCTGATTTTGGAGGGTCTGTCTTTCTAACATTGTGAAAGTCGGCACCGGAGGATTGATCATGCACCTGCTTAATGCCTTAAAAGTTGAAGGTATTTGAATAAAAGTTTCTGTTGAATAGTAACTTCCTGGGTATGACTTGAGAATTGGTATTTCTCCTCCAACCCCAGTCTGTTATAACCACCCCAAGAGGATTCTCTTGGCAGTCTTGTTTCTTCTAGAACTTGACTGCTGGCCTGTTTTACACAGGAGGTGAAATAATGCTACTGAAATGGGGTGAAACTGATTTTGTAAAAATATTAGTCCCATGAATTGTGACATCCAACCAGCGGTGCTGTCACCAAGTTTAATTGTATGCAAGGAGCAGTTCCAGCATTTTTGTGAAGGAAATGTAGAAGAGAATTCAAAAGCTGTTAGTGATGGGTGAAAAAGCTCTCACCTGACTTCTCATACCTTCCAGCAGCAGCATGCTGCCACACCTGCCTTCCTGACATCAACCATGTCACTGCCCTTCAGAGCAGCTTTCTGGTGAAATGTCTTCTCTTTATCCGAGCAAGTGGAGCGATGTCTCGTGGCTTTAGCTATTGAACTGGGAGGAATTGTTGATTCAGTGTGTAAATGAAAGATCTTTTTTCTTCTCTAGGTTCAGGGAGTTGGAAGTAAGGGATGGCGAGATGTCACCACTTTTTTTTCTTGCAAACCAGATGATAATTCTGAAAGGTATTTTTTAATTTTATTGTTCTCTTCTGTGTCTCTTTAAACATAATTGTAACTCCTGTGTTTTCTGTGGTATACCAGTAGGAGGTAAATTTTAAATATGAGGAAATTATTCTGTCTTTGCTAGTAGTACTCCTGTATGTAAAATGGGAAGAGTTTAATTTACCTAATTATGACAGTTCTTTAACTGAGCACAAAATAGTGTACGTCACCTTGGGCTTAAAATATTCCTGAAGTATTTTTCCTCACTCTGGGAAACTTCCCCTCAAATTTTGTTAACTTGAGGCTGTTAACAAAAAACACTGAATCTTGTGCCACTCAGAGCAATGTATTCAGCTTTTCTTCATTCATCCTTAGATTTGTTTAAACAAAGGGCAGTAGTGTAACAGGTTTCTTTTTATTTGTGGTCATTTATTGTTACATTTGCCATAACTAACTTATTTCTACCTTCCTATACCAGAAGACCAGCTGAGGGAGACAGCTACCAGAACAGTGGAGGGGAGGGCTACCAGAACAATACTGTAGATCAAAGCTTCTGGGAGACCTTTGGCAACTCTGATGCACCAAAAGCTCATAAATCTCCAAGCAGTGAGAGCTGGACCTATGTGGACAATTCCACAGAGAAGAAGAGTTCCGACAGCTGGGACGTGTGGGGCTCAGGGACAGTCTCCAACAACAAGAACAGTAACAGTGACCGCTGGGAGGATTGGTAGATCAACTGGGAAAACACAGGAGGGGAGAGCAAGACTGAAAAACCTCCTAAGGCAAGAAAAAAGGTGTCTTCAGCTGATGATGGGTGGGATAACCAGAACTGGTAGAACTCTGCTAACACTGTTTTGCACAGCTAGTAAAGAGAAGCTATGCTGGATGATGGAAGAAAGTTTTACGTGCAACTGGAGTATCGTGGTTGACCTTATTGACCTGTTACCTTTGTGCTTCCCATTCATTCTCCTTTCTTCTGTCCTGGTTTAGGAAAAAAGTAGCATCTGAATCTTTCCTTACATAAAGGTGGCTCTCCCTTTTTTAAAAGCTAGAGATAAGTACATTCTCCTTGCACTATTGAAACTGGGTGCAGTGACTTTTCTTAACACAGGCTTTCAAAGGAAAAATACCAGTGCAAACACACTTTGATGGCACAACCTTGCATGTGTAGGCTCCTAGGTATTCATGCAGCCCTCACAGAATTTGAGATGACCTGAGGTGTTTAATGCAAAGGACACGGGTGTCCTTTGTGCAGCCATACAATAAGCAAACTGCAGCTGAATAGATTTAGTTCCAATGCCTTATGGATTGCTCTGGCCATATTAAGTTTGGCAATTCAGGATGGTCTTTAAGATACTTTTTTATTGGAGCTTTGGTTTTAAACTTTTAATATTTTGGTTTTAGTCTCTTAAGAGTTATTTTCTCTCCTTAGAATTAATAATCATCTAGATCTAGATTCCTTATTTGTGTAGACTCCTAGTTTGGACCTGAGAGATCCATCGTGGCTCTGCCTTGCCCCTCTTGCACACTGGGTTAAGCTTAGAGTGCAGTTCTACACAAGCTGTAGTGCTCTCCTTCCTTCCTTATGCCCTTCCCCCAGTTTTTGAGTGTTTGATACAGTCTGGGTTTTTTCTGCCTTTTTTGTCTTCTGCCCATCTATTCTATCCTGATAAAAATGAAATCTTTCTGCCACTTCTGGTTTTTTGGACATTCTTTTTGCAACTTGGCAGTGAAACAAAATTTATGGAAGAGATTGCAGTAAGAGAACCTGCATGGAAAACATGAGAACACTGAGGAGAGAGGCTGGCAGCAAGCTCCTTTCAAGATGAATAAATGTCTGGGTTTAATAGTCATGTTTAAATTAAGCAAATGTTTACCAAGTTAATCTTTAAATATGTCAGACTGTATCTGTTTCAATCATGGTTTTCTGCATTTTTGTTCTGGATCTTGTTAGAGAAACACTGTTTCAGAAGTTTGGGATTGTCATCGTTGAGGAATGGAGTGGAAGATTCGCTTCCATCTCAATGGTGACCCAGCAGACTGCTTTGCATAGCACAGACCATATGTTCTGCAGAAGAACTGTGACTTCAACCACGAAGGTGTCCTATAGATCCTGTTTTATTTTAGGGGGTGTGTTGTAAATGTACAATCAGCTCACCTGCAAACTTCAAGATGTTGTTATATCGTCTGCTTTACTACCAGCATGGAATTCTGTACTGTGGACTCTGTGAATCTTAATACGTACCTGAAAGGCCTTTTCTAACTTGTTCAAGCAATCAACCTAAGTTGTCAAAGTTACCTTAAATAATACTTCATTTTCTCTTCATAGAGGTAGAGTATTATCAAGAGGTTAAAAAGGAAGGAAAATCATGAATCCCTTCAAAAGTAGCAGAGTTTACAGGCTTAAGTAGGAGCAGCTCTGTTCGTAGCCTGACTCTGCATTTCCATCAAGAGGATCTTTATGATGGTGAACAAAATCCCTTTTTCTAGTCTTTTCTAGCTGTGTCCTGAAGAGTTGAGATTTCTTTTATCCCCTTGCTTCTCCTGGCAGCATGGACCTGGTGCTGTCAGGACCCAAGCACTACTTCAGACTGAGCCATGCCAAGGCTTTCCTGCTGGCACACTGCCCCTTGGCACCAGAGATTTAATTTTACTGTGCTGCTTGTAGTACCACTGGCAGATGTTTACAGCCTAGCTGTGAAAGAAGGGGGTTCTGCTTTTTGTCCAGTTGCAGACAGACCTTGGTCATAGCTCAACTGCATGTCAAGCCTCCCTTTGCATTTTTCTGCCTACACCTCTGTTGCCTACATGTAATTTGTCTGCTGCCCAGTAGGAAGCTGTAGTGCATGTACAGTGCTGTGCCAGGTGTCAGTGGCACTGCCCAGCCCTTGACTGACAGTCCTTGTGTCACTTTGTGGTGACGGCAAAATGCATCTGACAGGTTGCACTGCTTGCTGGTGTCTGTCTGGAGCAACGTGAAGCTGATTCAGCTTCCTCTGTACACATTTATTACAGTTTCTCTTCACAAGCCTCCTGGAGTAGCTGCAAAGCTTCATTTCAATCCATTCAATCAACACTACTGTGGTGTGTACCTGAATATTCTCCTCAGCTCTGTGTTTTGCCTAGGAGAAAATTGATTTAGTTCTGTATCACTTGCAGCTACAATTGGTATGAGCCATTTGTTTGTTCTTCTGGCTTTATTTTTGTTACCTCTGGAAACTGTTATGATTTAAATTAAAGAGAGAGAGAGCCCTACTAAGGCAGAAGCTTTAGCTAATGATTTTTTTCTTCCACTTGAGGCAGAAAAGTTTCCAGTCTCTCTTTTTGCAGTGCTGTAGAGAGGCAACAAAATCTTGCATCTCCCAGAAAGTTGTTAAAGGAAGATACTAAAACCCAGCAGAATGGCAGAAAGGTAACGGCAGCTCCCAAACCACTACCAACCACTCTGTTTGCCAGACAAATTGGTATTTTTATCAGTTGTCTGAATCTGAACTTTTACTATCTCTTCACAAGGGGAGCATGAAATGAGGGTATTTTCTTTTACTAAGCCTCTGCTAGACTAGATTTTGCTTTTTGTATCTTTTTAAAGTGTAGCTGACTGGAAAGCATCTGCAGTTTGGAATGCATGCAGTCAAGGTGCATGTGTGGAGTGAGGGTTTATGGCTTAGACTTTTCGTCCCCCATCCTCTCTCCAAATCCTCTAATTTTTGGGCCTGATTATGAGCACTGTAAACAGATGTGGAGTGCAGCCTACTGGAACTGAGGCCCCTTGTCTAAATGACAGCATAGCCACGAATCTGAGTGAGCATGTGGATTGACAAGTCTTTAGTGTCCCTGTGTGCTTCCCCTGTGTGGTAGACAAGGGAGCCACTTCCCTTGCGGTCCCACTCCCTGCATTGACAGTTTTAACTCTCACAAGTGTGTTGCCAAGGAGAGGTGCAGGTGAATGGATTGCTGCAACCATTGGACACTGCAGTGTCTGGTTTAAATTTCCCAGGGTTTCAGACTGGTTTCTTTCTTTGTGTGGCTTCAACACTGGAAAATACAGAGCAGCTGGACTCATGCAGCTAGTCTGAGATAAGAAAAACTTCAGGAAAGTGACACTTGGAAAAGAGTAAAAGTATGAGAGAATCTTCTTGACCCAGGAACCTAACCCTAGGAGTCAGGGATTGTTTAAAAATGTTTCATTTGTGTCTTGAAACCTGTCAATACATTTCAAGAAGTGCATGGCCAGCTCTCCTTCCTGGCTGAGGCCTCAAGGATAATGTTGCTGCTTTTCTTTTCCAGGCCAGCCTGTGTAACCTTCCATGGGTTCGTGATGTATTTATCGGTGTAATGATCTGTGCAATAATTTGATGAGTGTAGGTAAAAACCTTTGTTTAATCCAGGATACATTTAAAGATACAGTGGTCCTCTGGAGAACAGCAGCCCACCAGGGAATTTTAGTTGCACCTTCCTTTGGCAAAATTGAATTTCAGGTACCCTGTTTGAGCAGGTTTGAGCAATCGGTGATTAAAGAAGAGATCAAGAAACATTTTGATGTCCATCATTAGAGTTTGATTGGAATGGCTTCATGGCCTGGAGCTATAGAGCCCTCTTCCACTGTCCTGCCAGCACAGGTTTGGTCAGCATGGAGGACTGTATCTTTTAATTTTCCTGATGTGTTCTTTTGTGATGTTCACAGGAATGAGCATTTCAGTGGACACTATTCATTGTTCTGTAGAGTGGTACCAGACTCCAACTGCAGTGTCATCTTCTAAAGAGCATTACAATAAAGCAAAGAGATACAGAGCAGAGTGGTGTTTAGCCCTTCTTCAGGAGACTTTGTTAACTACAAAGGATGTTGCATCAGCGTAGCTTCTGTGGCCTGGTCTTGGTATGGTTAATATCATGGAGTAAACTGAGAGTGGATGCTTCACCATAGAATGTGAGGGGTTGGAAGGCAGCTTTGAAAGATTATTCCATCCAAGTGCCCTGCCAGAGCAGGGTTACCCAGGGCAGGTCATACAGGAACACATCCAGGAGGGTTTTGAATGTCTCAAGAGGAGACTCCACAGCCTCTCTGGGCAGCCTGCTCCAGGGATCGTCACCCTTACAGTGAAAAAGTTTTTCCTTATGTTCCCATGGAACTGCCCCTTGTCCTGTCATGGAACATCCCTGAGCAGAGCCTGGCTCCATCCTCCTGGCACTGCCCTTCCCATCTTTATACACATGAATGAGGTCACCCCTCAGGCTTCTCTAAGCTAAAGAGCCCCAGCTCCCTTGGCCTGTCCTCACAGGGAAATGTTCCACTGCCTTCATCATCTTTGTGGCTCTGCATTGGACTCCTTCAAGCAGTTCCCTGAGCTCCTTAAACTATCCACCAGGTGATGTTCTCACCAAAGGCCATCAGGTTGGTTAAGTGCGACTTCCCCTTGGTAAAACCATGCTGACTGCTCCCAGTGACCTTATCCTTAATGTGCCTAGGGACAGCACCTAGCATAAGTTGCTCCATCACCTTTCCAGGGATGGAGGTGAGGCTGATGGGTCTATGGTTACCCAGGTCCTCCTTCTTGCCCTTTTGAAGATTGGAGTGACATTTGCTTTCCTCAGGCACCTTCCCTGTTGCCACGACCTACCAAAGATGATGGAGTCCAAAATGGTGGTATTGGAGGAAGGTAACTGTCATTAGCAGCATGAATGCACATCCTGACATGCTGGTGTGGTGTTTGTTCTTCACTGCCAGTTAGTGAGGAGGGGAGGAAGCTGCCAGTGTTCAAACAGAGCCAAACAGAGCCAAACCCAAATGTGTCATCTTTGTATCTTACTGGTGTTTTGAATGGCTTTGAGCTGGAAGAGGGCAAATTGAGACTGGGGATTAGGAAGAAATTATTTCTGGTGAAGGTGGGGAGACACTGGCACAGGTTGCCCAGGGAGTTTGTGGCTGCCCCCTCCCTGGAGATGTTCAAGGCCAGCTTGGATGAGGCCTTGAGCAACCTGGGCTGGTGGGAGGTGTCCCTGCCCAGGACAGGGGGTTGGAACTGGATGATCTTTAAGGTCCCTTCTACCCTAAACCATTCAATAATAATAATAAACAACCAGGTTGGAAGAGACCTTCAAGATCATCGTGTCCAACCCATCAACCAATCCAACCCACCTAAACAACTAACCCATGGCACCAAGCACCCTATCAAGTCTCCTCCTGAACACCTCCAATGATGGTGACTCCACCACCTCCCCGGGCAGCCCATTCCAGTGGGCAATCACTCTCTCTGTGTAGAACTTCTTCCTAACCTCCAGCCTAAACCTTCCCTGGCGCAGCCTGAGACTGTGTCCTCTTCTTCTGGTACTGGCTGCCCGGGAGAAGAGAGCAACATCCGCCTGTCTACAACTTCCCTTCAGGTATGAATCTATGCATAAATGCTAATTTAAGATCTGTTTGAATTAGGGTCAGTGTTAACATTGGTTGCCTCCTTTGTTTAAGAACTCTAAACCAGAAATTAGAGTGAATGAGATAAGATTTATATACTTAAAGATTTTATTAGCTTGTCTACAAAGGCACTTTCAAGGATAACTTTTAATGCACTTTCCTTTCCAAGCGGTGAGATTTCTCTGGCAAATCCCCCAGCTGCTGGAGAAGCTTCACATTCAGATTCAAGTTTTCCCTCGTTAGGCGAACAGCCTTCGGATGATTGATGCCTTGAGTTTAAAATGCCTTTTATTATGTCCTTGGTTACCAGGACTGAGTCCTTCTTGCCTTGTAGAAGTAATTGTATTGAATTTTACACCAAAAGATGGACATTTGGGTTGGGTGACAACACTGGTGTTACTCCAATGATGTGCTGTGTCCATCCTTGCCATGATGTCTTGCCTTAAGGATGCTCTGTAGGTTGGATGCAGAGTTTTCAGCTGGTGTTACTTGAAGCAAAAAGGATATGCTGATTCTGGAGGGAGGGTTTTGGCCTCTGTTCTGACACCAGTGACCTGGAAACATACAAGATACCATGGAAGGCAGGAAAGTGCATTCTAAACTTCAAGCTGTGTGGTCACTAAAAGCTGGTAGAAAATACCTTAGTCGCTGACTTGAGGGAAAGCAGATCCCTGCTACAGTTGTGGTGTGCCACTGGCTTCCGCTGGGTAAATGTTCTGAGGATTCAAGTTGCACCAAGGGAGGTTTAGGTTGGACATGAGGAACAATTTCTTCCTCAAAAGGGTTGTCAAAACTTGCAACAGGCTGCCAGAGCAGTGGTGGAATCCTGAACCCTGATGGGATTTCAAAGCTGTGCAGATGAGGTGCTGAGGGATGTGTTTTTGAGTAATGACCTGGCAGTGATGGGTTAATGGTTGGACTCCAGCACTGGACTCTCTTCCAACCAAAACAATTCCACGGTTCTATGGAGCTGTAAACCCCAGAGCTCTGCCCAGTGTGCAGCACAATCATTCATCATCTGCTAAGTCACTGCTTTGCAAGGAGGCCAAGACACTGTGTGCCTGTCTTGGCTCCAGCTCTTTGAGCTTGTCTCAGCAGGAAGCTGCATCTCCTTAGTAACACAGAAGAAGGAAAGTTGGCTGCCTTGTCTGAGCAGCTCATTGATGTCTGCTTTGGGTGAGGTGATGCTTCACCATGGTGTGTCTTCAAACAGCACTGCCAAGCACTGACTTCCACCAGCACTGCCACAACAACCATGTTTAAACAGGCTAAAAATGGAAGAGATGAAACAAATTCTGAAAAGATGTCCTAGGAGAAGCCTCCTTGTACTTGCAGTCCCTGTGGGAAAGTGGGAGAGCCCAAGTCCTCCAGCAGGGCTGCTTACGAGGACTGCCAAGAATACAGTTGTGTTGTACCTCACCAGCATCATGACTGCTGCTCTGGCAGGGACATCCAGTGCTACCAGCTCTCCACAGCTTGTAAACTGCTAATTGTCATTGCCTTTAAGCTCTATCAGAAGGTGCTCCCTCTGAGAGGCTGCTCAGCATGGCTGAGGCTGTTGAATTTTACAGTGGATCCATCAGCTTCTGCCAGGAAGCACAAAAAGCACAGTAGTCTTTATCAGTTCTTTTGGCCACTTCTGAACGAAGTGCTGCTGTTTAATGTCAGCAGCTCTTCACTGCATTGCTCAAGCTGCCTTAAATAGAACACTGACTACCTAGGGCCAAACCCACCACAGGTTGATGGTTGGACTTGATGATGTTAGAAGTCACACACACAGAATCACCAAGGTTGGAAGAGACCTCAAAGATCATCAAGTCCAACCTGTCACCATAGACCTCATGACTAAACCATGGCACCAAGTACCACTGAAGCTAAATCCACTTGTGAGTCTCTTAATCTTCTTGCCCACACCAAGTGTGTCTCTTAAACTGTTCATAGAACTTGTTGCAGGGCACAAAGCATGTTCAAGAAGTTGAATAGAGCTTCTGGTGTAGCCTAACTTAAACCTCTGCAGAACAGACTTACTCATCTCCAAATCTGCTCGTGCCTGTCTGATGGTGGTTATGAAAGGTTTTGCCATCTGTAAAAGGCCACTCACACCAGTGGGAAGCTAACCTGTCTTTCTCTGTCCATGACCCATCTCCTTCTAAAATCCACGAGGCATCAGATGAAACAACTTAGCCATGTTTGGTAGTCCCTGGTGCTGGAACAGGAGATGTGGTGGGAAAGCTGAAGCTGCTGCAACCAGATGAATTATGTCTGCGCATCAGTGCCAGTGGGAAACGCTCATGCGGTGAGTGGTTGCTGCATTGCACCAGCTTGGGACCAGTACATTATCTTTGGGATGTTGTCTTCTATCTGCTTGTGTAGCCTTAACCCGAGCTGGGCTCTGCAGGTGCATGTCTTGGGCTCAAACTCCTCCGGATCAGCTCCATCAGTGAGCAAACTCACTCATGTACTGGCCATGATGAAGGACTGGGGCACTGTTGCAGCACACACAGAGAAGGTGCTGCTCGTGGAGCTTGTGGTCAGAGGGAAGGTACTGGGAAAGAGCTTCATTTCTCCCTCGTTCCTCTAGAGGGGATTGTGTTACTGTGCATGGCTGTTGAAGGAATCAGCCTCAATGAGGTCTGATTGGCTGGCTGCAGGGTTAGAAATGTGTTCCTCCTCCCGTAGCTGCTTGCTCACAGCCCCATCCTGTCCTCTGCCTTTGATTTTCATGCTGCATCAAGCCTGCATGATATGAATTCCTCTCCCCCATCCTCACACCCCCTCCTTTGATTTTACTTTGCTGCCTGTGGATTTTGGCTCTCCCTCCTCTCCAGCAGAGTGCACCAGGCTGGATGAAGTCTAAGGTGCAGGCTACAAAACCCAACAGCTCTTAGGCTGTTATGCAAACCTTTCTTAGCCCTTCCCTTGCTGCTAACTGGTCTAACAGCCCTTGCTGTACCATAAGAAGTATCAATCCCATGGTACAGAGCCAGGTCAGGGCTGTCCTCTCCATCACTCTCAGTACAGCTGTGGCGCAGCAGGAGCCAACAGTTCTCTTTCATGGATCACGAAAGGGTTGCACTTGCCCTGCCAGCAGCCCCTCCTTTGGCAGCTTCAGTGAAGACTGATTGTGACATAATCAGCTCATTTCTGTTCCCAAGGCCAGGTTGGACAAGGCTTTGAACAATGTGGAAAGCGCCTTTGTCTATGGTAAGGAGTTTGGAACTAGATGATCTCCAAGGTCCCTTCCAACCCAAATCATTCTGTGATTGCAACATAAGGCTGGAGACTTACTCAGCTCTTCTCTGGGATAAACAGGAGTCTAGAATCTGCCACTGCCTGTACTGTGCAGCATCTGAGATGGCCCTGACTCACCTTAAGGATCCCAGACCATGCTGTGAGTGCAGTTCTCCAGGCTGCTCCTCTTTGGGAGGCTTTGGTGGAGCTGAAACAGCAGAAGTGCATCTCTCAGACCTCCAGAACAAGGACCAGGAAGTCTCCATGTCCCCATCAGTGTTCTGGCTCAAATCTTAACAAACAGGTTGAAAAGCCTCATTCTTAGGGTGAGCAGAGGGAATTAAATACATCCAGCTGGCTCAGGTTCTCACACCCCAGCACTGTCCTGGGAGCTGAAATTTAAGGACTACTGAAAGTTGTTAATGTTCCTTCTCTTGAGTTATGAGGCAATGAAGATAAGGCAGGTTCCTTGTCTTGTTTCATAAACAGGTTTCTTTTGTTCTTTGTGGGTTTCTTTCAATGAAAGCCTTCATTAGTTGATGATGAAGGTGAGGATTTGGCGGTGTGCTCATTGAGCTGCAGGTCCTGAAGCAATGAAGTTGTGGGAAATCTTTTTCAGAGTGTTTGTGGTTTGGTTGTGTTTGTTGTGGGTTGTTTTTGTTTGGTTGGTTTTTTGTTTGTTTGTCCAAGCTAAGGTTCTGTTCTTTGTCATTTTGGAGAACTGCAGCTGAGCTGTAATTGTTTAACACCTTGAAGGAAACCAAGATCCCTGTATTTGCTCTTTTAAAGCCAGCCAGATTCTTCTGACTTACATTTCATTGCTTTGGGGTCAGCTTACATTTCATTGCTTTGGGGCTAATGAGAAGGTGCTGAATAGCTGCTTGTTTTCTGTCACTAGAAGGTAAAAAAGTCTTCCCAAACTTCACAGGCTCTAAGAATGATGCTGGTCAGTCTCATTATCAGCTTCCAACACAGCAACCAAGTTTCTTCTCCCAAGGAACAAGCAATAGGATAGGAATAAATGCCTTCAAGTTGCACCAGAGGAGGTTTAGGTTGGACGTGAAAAAACATTTCTTTACTGAGAGGATTGTCAAGGCCTGGGACAGGCTGCCCAGGGCAGTGGAGGGGTTTCAAAACCATGGAGATGAAGTACTGAGGGATGTGCTTCAGCGGTGACCTGGCAGTGATGGGTTAATGGTTGGACTTGATGATCTTAATGGTCTTTTCCAACCAAAATGATTCTAAGATGTCTCCAGTATTGCTGATCTGCTATTTTAACTGTTCATCTCTGGAACAGCTTGCTGTTAGATGGCCGCCAGCATTTGTTGTGGCACTGGCATCAATGAGTTAAGCAACAAATAGCCCTAGGGGTGGATTCTGAGCTTTCCAGCCAAATATAAATGTCTCTGAAAGCCTGGCACCCAGACTATACTCAGGTCTCTGCTGCCCAGCCCAGCTGGCAGAGCCCCAGCCCAGGTGAATTCACCTTGCTGGGGACAAGGAGGTTCCCCCCTGGGAAAAATGGTCTCTGGCAGGAGCAACTTGCTGCCAGTGGGTGTGGGGAGGTTTCATAGTTTCATAGTTTCATAGTTTCATTCAGGGTTGGAAGGGACCACATGGATCATCTAGTTCCAACCCCCCTGCCATGGGCAGGGACACCCCACACTAGATGAGGCTGGACAGAGCCTCATACAGCCTGCTCTTAAACACCTCCAGGGACGGGGCCTCGACCACCTCCCTTGACAACACATTCCAGGGTTTCACCACTCTCATGGTGAAGAACCTCCTCCTCACATCTAGCCTGAATCTCCCCACCTCCAGCTTCATTCCATTCCCCCTAGTCCTGTCACTACTGGAGCTGAGAGGTCTCAGCTCTCTCTCACTCACAGGAAGTGCAAGCCCTGCAAAATCAGGGATTTTATTGTGTTGCTGCTGGCTGTCAACTCTATTATTTTTTTCCTAAGCTGAATCAAAGTCACTGAGTGAGGCAAGGACTCATGGGTCATTGGACCCAGTCTCAAACTGGGACAGGGGAAGTTTAGGCTTGAAGTGAGGAGAAAGTTCTTCATAGAGAGAGTTGTTAGCCATTGGAATGTGCTGTCCCGGGAGGTGGTAGAGTCACCGTCCCCGGAGGTGGTCAAAAAGGGATTGGATGTGGCACTTGAATCCTTGGTTTAGTAGTCATAAGGTTTTGGGTGACAGATTAGACTTGACGATCTTTGAGATCTTTTCCAACCTTATTGATTCTATGATTGCTAGCTGCATTCTGCTGGCATCACAAGTGACAGCCTGTGATGCCAGAAAAACTGGAATCTCACTCTGCTGCCAGGTTCTCCTGCCCTGCATGGGCTATCTGGAGCTGAGCAATTAATCCCCTGAACGTTTGCACAGGAGTACTGATGTCTCTCGTGGTGGCAAGTGTCTGTCCCATCCAGGTGCGACCCTCTGAGGGAAGGCTGTGCTTGCATCATGATCAGGAAGCATATGGACATGGTGGAACAACTTGTGCCAATTAGTGAAAGCCTGATGAAGGGCTCTGCTGTGGGGCAGAAAACCAAAAGGGTATCAGATGAAGTCAACCAAGTTCTCGTCTGTCTAAGCAGGCAGAAGGTGGCTACCAGATCAGAGATCAACAGCACTGGCAGCCCTCAGCAGAGTGACTCTGCAGGCAGCATCCTAAGCTGCATGGGATGTATTCAGGCTTTGTAAAGATGGGTCTGGGCACCTACAGTACAGCAGACACAGGAGCTGGGTCTCATCTGGAATGGTCTGAAGATCCACTCATGCCCTGGCAATGATTAGCAGTATTTGTGAGTGACTGTACCCACAGCTGGCTGTTACTGGGCTCTGCACCCCAGTCTGGACTCTGAGGAGCTTGCAAGGCAGCTGTTTCCCTCTCTGAAATATTTCTTCATCCACCTCTTAGCAACTGAGAAGCCCAGGTATCACCATCTGAAATCCCACTTCTCAGGGCTTGGTGACAGAAGTCTTTCAAATATTTGCTTTTAGGAGAGAGGTCACAAAAGGTAAGGAAGACACTGGAAGTACAGACAGATGGGGAACAGGATGGGAGGCAGGCTGGAAAAGCAGCTCCTCTATCAACCACCCATCCCACAGCCACGGGCAGTGAGCAGTGTTTTAGGACACTGAGCTCGTTTGGGAGTGCCAAGGCTGTGTGGTGTCAGCTGCCAGCTGCTTGCTCCTCAGGGACAGGAGACACACAGCTCTGCCTTTGATTTCAGCTCTTGGCCCTGGCTGCTGTGTGCTGTGCTTCTGGAACCTCTAACTTGAGCTTGTTTAATTTGGAGATGCTGTGTGCAGGGGGAATGTAACCCTGGAGGGACTGCTTGTGCTGCTGGGGATGTTGGCTAACCTCTGGCTGAGAAACTGCTGCTAAAGATCATAGAATCATAGAATTGTTTCAGTTGGAAAGGACCTCCAAGATCATTATCTCCAATTGTCAACCTAAGACCACCACGGCCATTAAACTATGTCCCAAAGTGCTATGCTACACATGCCTTAAACACCTCCAGGGATAGTGACTCCATGATCTAATTAAAGACAGCATTTAGTTTGCTGTTGCTTTATTAGGCTTTAAACTGAAGCAGAATCTCCTGAGTTGATAGAATTTCTTCTGCTTCCCTTACACCCATCTTTTCCACATTCTGTTTTCATAAAACCCTGCTGGAGTCAAGGTGTGAGGGGTTTAAACTAAAAGAGGGAGATTTAGACTAGATATTAAGAAGACATTTTGTACTGTGGTGGTGGTGAGACCCTGGCCCAGGTTGCCCCAGGGAAGTGGGAGATTCCCCGTCTCTGGAATCAGTGCATATCAGGCTGCTGGGGGCTCTGGGCAACTTGCTCTGGTTGCAGATGTTCCTGATGACTGCCAGGGGTTGGACTGAGTGACCTTTGAAGGTCGCTTCCAACCCAAACCCTTCTGTGATTTGACGATCTGTACACAGCAAGCAGACAGAGCCCTGTCCCCAGCCTGCTGGAAAGCAGACCCAACACCTTCCTGGCTCTCACCTGCGGGTGAGCACCAGCGAAACCAGGATAAGATTGCAGCAGGCTCCTCCTCCAGTGACTCCAGAGAGGGAAGGAGAGGCGGGGATCTGGAGCCGGCAACTTCGGGCTGCTACCTGCACCTTGCCAGCCGGGCTGGGGATCGTACAGGAGGTGAGCATCTTCTCTAGCTGCATCCCATGGGGTGTACGGGGTCCTGCACCGCTCTCTGCTGCCCTGGGCACATCCTCCCACCGCTATCCACCTACAGCCCAGCATGGAGAGCCTGAGCAACAGCCTGAAGAAGAAAGCCACGGAGCAGCACTACAGGGCAGAGGTGATGATTGCAGGAGAGCAACTGAGGTAGGAGGTGACTGTGTCCTTCTCCAGGCTGAGGCAGGGCTACACGCTGGGGCTCTGAACTGTACCCTGTCGGCAGGAGGCTGAAAGCTTTATCCTTCGGCAAGCAATTTCCCCAGGTGCTAGCATGTCCTTCTCCCCACTGTCTGCTGATCTGTCCTTCACCCACCAGGCCAGTGGTGAAACAGAACATTTCCCACATTGCCGCCTTCTGCAGCTGGGCTGCTCTTTCCCCTGCAGCTCATCTGGCTGAGGGGAGAATGGTGTGATGCAGAGCAGACTGAGTGCTCCAGAAGTCTCTTGTGTTTTGGAGATCTCGCAGCCTAGCAGAGGATGTGAATCTTCCTGGGGCCTGGATGTCCAGTGGGTACCAATAAGGAAACTGAGGCAGAGAGACTGGGTGATGTCTCAGGCAACAGCAGATGGGGCAGGGCTAAATGTCCACATTGTGCTCCTCTGCTTTTATGCAGGTGAGGATTAAAGAAACATATAAAGGAACTTTGTGGTCTGTCCTGTCTCTGCATACCTCCATCAGTAAATATCACTGTTGTATCCACACAAAATCTCAAACATTTGCTTTCCCCTGTTCTCCACTTCCTGCCCTGCCTCCCTGCTATTGTATTTCACCAAACAAACCTTTGCTCCATCTTTACAGTTCTTTGGCTTCCAAGCAAGTTTTGCAAATCCCTCCCAGGTTTGGTTTGGCCAGAGGGATGAGTCTGTTCAGTGTCAGGATGCATTTCCCAGGCAGAAATAGCTGCACAGACAAGGGGTAAGGGAATGCTTCCTGAGGATGGCTGGGAACAAAATGGGTCCTAAAGGAATGGAGGAAAGAGTGGACATTGTGCTCTGGGATGTCTGTCTGCCATGATCATAGGATCATGGAATGGTTTGGGCTGGAAGGGACCTCCAAAGGCCATCTAGTTCCAGCCCCCAGTGTGGGAATGCTGCTTTCTAGTCCATGGAGAGGGAAGAGGAGTTTTGGGTCATGAGTCTCTCCCCATCATAAAGACAAAGCTATTTTTCACATATATTTTGGTCTTGGGTATGAAAAGACTGATGCCTGAGGCTTGTTCCTCATGTGTCTTTTTGTTTCTTCCTGGTCTTTCTGTTTTGCTCATGGACCTGCTGGAGCAGGGCCAGAGGAGGCCACAGCAAAGGAGGGAGGGCTGAAAGCCCTCTGCTGTGAGGGTGGTCTGAGAGAGTTGGGATTGTTCAGCCTGGAGAAGAGAAGGCTCCAGGGAGACATGGGTACTTAAAGGGGCCCAAAAGAAAGCTGGGGACAGACTTTTGAACAGGGCCTGATGTGACAGGACAAGGGGGGATGGTTTGAACTATAAGAGGGAAAGTTAGACTGGAGAGAAGGAAGAAATTTTTGAGGGTGATGACTGCCCAGGATTTTTGGGACTCTGAGCAACCTGCTCCAGTTACAGATGTCACTCTGACTGCAGGGGGTTGGACTGGATGACCCTTAAAGGTCCCTTCCTACCCAAACCAATCCATGATCCTGTATAAGCCTACATGGAAATTACACTGATTTTACTGAGTGTTGTGTGTTCCTGGGTGGCATGCTGGGAGAGAGGCCCAATTAGTCATTTCTACTTGCAATAAATGGTTTATCTGCAGAGAGATTCTGGAACAACTACTGCACTTTGGGTTCACACCCTGCTGTAATCTGGAGTTTCTCAAGTACAGACAAGCCCTTGTGCACTCTCTTCTGGGTATTCTTCATGGTCAAGTGAAACAGCTTTTCTCCAATATCTCTTAAGCTGCATTCATCACTCTGAAACATAAAATATACTTGGTACATTTATGCCTTGGACTGAAAAAGTGAGTGCAGATGGAGGATTTTCTCCTAGGAGGAACAAAGTTGTTATCTCAGCCACTGTTCAAAGTTCTCAGTGGTGCTGAGTGTTTTATTTGGGTACTCAAACTGAGAAGCTGCTAAATTGGATGTTCTGGAAACTGGGGGTCACTGAAAGGGTTAGCTGGATATTTGTATTCCTGACCAGAAACCTTAAGGTGCGCAAGAGTTCTGTGGTTCTCTGCTGAACTCAGATCCCTTGAGGAGGAATCCTGGGACACTGCAGGTGGACATTCTTGAAGATGAGACTACGTGATGAGGGGAGAAGCTTGAAAAGCTGATTATTGCATTTTCAGCACCAGTGAAACTGAGGAGGAGACTTGTGCTGGCTGGGATTCCTTTTTGGGACTCAAGTCTTGTAAGATCTTTAGATGCACTGAGATGTTTTATTGTCCTACTTGCCACTTTGTGCTGCCACAGGCATGCAATGCTCTTCTCTTTCCCCCAGAAGGTACTGTTGCTTTTTGCAGACTGGGAATGCAGCAGACAGGCTTTTACTGGGCTCGTTTGCAGTGGCTGTTTTACCTGAATGTGCCTCTCCAGTATCTATCTTACAGCTATGGCTGTTGATGCCTTCTACTGAAAAATTGCTTGTTTGTTTGTGAGGCTGGTTCTGTGTTGTTTTTTTTTTGTTGTTCTTATGTGGTGGTTTTGGGTTGTTTTCCTTTAAAGATAGGAACAGAAAACATTTCTTTGGCTGTTGCAGCTTTCCAGGGTCACTCATTTGTACCCAACTGCTGTGGGTATGTGAACTGGAGATAATATCCTTGAAAGATCCACCTTGGCATTTGAGATTGTCATGCGGGCACTTGTGAGTTCCTGGTGCAGAATTTCCACTGCTTTAGGGGTTGCTCTGGCTGTAAAGATGTGGCACAGGAAAAGCAGCACTTTTCCAACACAACATTTGGTAAAAAGGCCCCTGATTCTGTTCTGAGTGGACATATCTGAACTGGACGATCTCTGGAGGTCCCTTCCCACCCCTACCATTCTGTGATTCTGTGACACGCAGAAGTAATCACCAGAGGAACATCTTGGGTTGCTCTCCAGCAGTGGACATCTTCAACATTGATGGGAAAATGCTGCTCTGCCAAGAGCAGGGAAGCTGTGTTTGTATCAGCTGAAGTGACTTAGCCCCTGGGTCTCTTCTCCCACACAACCAACACCAGAACAAGAGGACACAGTCTGAGGCTGTGCCAGGGGAGCTTTAGGCTGGAGGTTAGAAGGAAGTTCTACACAGAGAGAGTGATTGCCCATTGGAATGGGCTGCCTGGGGAGGTGGTGGAGTCACCATCACTGGAGGTGTTCAGGAGGAGACTTGATTGTGTGCTTGGTTGCATGGTTTAGTTGATTAGGTGGTGTTGGATGATAGGTTGGACACGATGATCTTGAAGGTCTCTTCCAACCTGGTCTGGTCTGGTCTGGTCTGGTCTGGTCTGGTCTGGTCTGGTCTATTCTATTCTATTCTATTCTATTCTATTCTATTCTATTCTATTCTATTCTATTCTATTCTATTCCCCAGAGGTTTGTGTTTCGGGGTTATTTTTTTCTTTTTCCTCTTCTATTTACACTGCTGCAGATCTGCCTTTCCACAAGGTTACACAGGATGAATAATGATGTCTTTGTAGTGACCTTGACAAAAAACCAATCTGGTTACCCAAGACAGCCTCCCCAAAGCAAACCCATGTGAGAGCAGCACTGCCAAGCCAGGGCTGTTTCATAAGAGCCGACTGTCATGTTCCAGCAGGAATATTTTCCTTCCTTACTCTGCTTTTTGTTTTCCCTTTTGAAGTTGAAATATGTACATGGGGTAGGATTTGGCATCTAGAAAACTCAAAATATTGCATTACACATCCTTCCTTAATTTTTTTTCTTTTTTAATCTGGAAGTATGACCCAATCAGTGTCTATTTGGGCCTGTGTGACATGTTATTGTGGGTTTTGTTTCCACACTGAGGGTGGAAAGAGCCTGGCCCAGGTTGCCCAGAGAGGTGGGAGCTGCCCCATCCCTGGGAACCATTCCAGGTCAGGCTGTTTGGTCCTCTGAGCAACCTGCTCTAGCTGCTGATGTCCCTGCTGACTCTGGGGTTTGGACTGGATGAGCTTTGAAGATCCCTTCCAACCCCGTCTATTTCTAATTCTATTCTATTTCATTCTATTTTATTCCATTCCTGCTCCTAATTATATTCCACTTCATTCTTACTCCTATTCCATTCTTGTTCTTATGCCATTCCTATCCCATTTGTGTTTTATAATACTTAGGAACTCCTGCAGAGTCTTGACAGCAATAGAGACTTCTTGGTTAAGCATTTCTTATCTCTGCCAAACATGCCTCTGAAGTGGCATCCCACTTGCTGATTACAAAGGGAAGCAAGCATACAAAAAGAGACTGTTTGTCCTCTTAAGCAGCAGAGGGATGCCAGGGTGGCAGCCTCTCTGCAGTTGCTGCTGACTCTGATTGCAGTGTGACAGTGGACCGTGAAATGAAGGAAGGAAAAGGCTAAAACCTCTAGAACTAGCAGGCAGCTGTTTGGTGTAGGGTGGAGTGTTCTGTTCACGTAAAATCTCTGCATGGAATGACTGCTGGTCAACTTGTGAATGAATCTCCCAGGTAAAGAGAGTGAAATATTAAACATACACTTCAGTGTAGGATGGAGGTCAGTCAAAGGCAAGACCAGGAGCTACTTCTGCATGAATCTTTGGTTGGTTAGTTAGTTAGGTTAGTTTTTTAGTTACATAGAAAGTAACTGAGTATTAATTACATCTGCCACAGAATGTTAGGCATTGGAAGGGACCTTGAAAGACACCCCCCACCCCCCCAACCCCCCCAAAATCAGTTACTACATCTTCATTCCACAAAAGTCTTTATCGTAAGAGTTTTGAGACCCTAGTGTTTGTGAAACACTAGTGTTTGTACAAGAGAATCCATTATTATCTGATAGATGTTTAGGGTATTTAAAACTTCTCATATGGTGCCTGAAACTGTTGTCCCCATCCCTGAAGAGATTTAAAAGCTGTGGAGATAGAATCATAGAGCTGTTGAGATTGGAAGAGTCCAACTGCTTGCCTAGAGCTCACAATCCCACCCCTACTGCTAAGTTACTACCACTAAACCAAGTCCCTGTGCATCATGTGCTGAGTGAGATGGTTTAGTGCTGGGTTAATGCTTGGACTCAGTGATGTTGGAGGTCTTTTCCAGCCAAAATGACTCCATGACTGTATGGTTTTATGATGTAGTGTACACATAACTTCTTCAAAAAAGCAGAAGAACGTGAGGCACTAAACACAGAAGGACTGCGGTGAGTAATTCCCACACTGGCCCAGGGCAAAACTGAGTTGAAATGAATAGTTTGAAAACAGAAACATCCTGGAGTTACAGAGGAGATATTAATTAAACATCTCCCTTCTGAGGCACTGGGCATTTTCCAGGGCTAGTGTTGAAGGAACAGTCACAACTACAGGGCAAAAGTTTGGCTCCTGGACAGATCTCCTGCCAAGTTAGGTTGGCTTTGGTTTGAACACAAGATCTCTGTGCCTTGTGGCTTGCTCAGTTGTTAAGGTCCTTTCAAAAGTCAAAGCTGGACTCACCTGAGTAACCTTCACACATCCTTCCATTGGAATCACAGACTAATTATAACTTCAGGAGTTTCAGAAAAGGCTGCATGAATTCTGGTAAACTCTGTCCCAGTCTATCCCAGTTTGAACCAGAAAATACCAGAGCTGTTGTCCACTATCATTGCTTTTACTGGGCATATGGATCAGGGGGTAGAGCAATGGGATCCATCTGGACACATGCAGAAGAAATGATGCTCCTATTGCTGCTCCCACCCTGACCTACGACTAAAATTTTGTCCTGGGGCAGCTCCGTTCCTGCTTTCATGGTCATGGAGAAGGAGAACTAGGCACAGAGTCACACCAAGATGACAACATATGTACACATAGCACACACAAATGCGTAGACTCATAGAATTGTTTGGATTGGAAAAGGCTTCAGAGATCCTTGAGTCCAACTGTTGAACTAACCATGCTCACTAAACCATGTCCTGAAGTGCCATGTCTGCAGGGTTTTTTGAAACCCTCCAGGGACAGTGACTCCACCCCCTCTCTGGGCAGCCTGTTCCAGCACCTGACCACTCTTTCAGGAAAGAAATTGTTCCTAATATGTAATCTAAACACACCTTCCCCCCTACCACCCTGCTCAATTTCAGGCCACAATTGGCCTGAGTACCTGTACTATTATTTTTTATGTGTATTTTGACTCTTCTTCACAAGCTCCAGTTAGCTCCTGTGTAGTTTTTAGAGGCTTATTTGGAACAGAAGGACAGGTACAGTTCAGACTAAGTCTGGTCTAGGCATTTATGTAACCTGTGCAATGACAGGAGGAGAGAAGGGGATGATGGAGAGGCTTCTTAGGGTTGTCTGCTGCAGGTTCACAAAGACAAGTTTGGCTGAATGATCAAGTCATTGGGTGCTTGCCAGAAGTCTCAGCTCCCAGTGGTTTCTCCAGGCTGGGCAGACACTGGGCTGTTAGACCCAAATTCCCCTGTGCTGCCAGCTGCACTCTGTGGCTCTCTTTCTCCTCAGGCTCCGCCTGTACGATGGGAAGCTGGTTAAGGATCGGCGCCACCACCTCCGGACATACCCAAACTGCTTCGTGGCGAAGGAGCTGACGGCCTGGCTGATTGACCACAAGGAAGCACCCGACAGGGAGACAGGCATCCGCCTCATGCAGAAGCTGATGGACCATTACATCATCCACCACGGTGTGTGGGTTCTCTGCCACTGGCACAGGTGTCTGTGTACTGGGTCACCATCTGTGTGCCTCAGCCCAACACATGGAAGCATGGCCAGGGTGCTGCTCATGACACTTCTGTGGGACCTGGCAGGTGGTAGGCATCTAGGTTGAGGGCTCCGGGAGGAGCCGGGAGATGTCAAACTTGATGGGGTCCTGAGCAACCTGCTCTAGTTGTGGAGTTCCAGGCTCAGATGCTCCCTGCAACCAGACACTTGGACAGCTCCATGTTTGTGGAGATACTCTGTCTGGGTCCTCACGTTCCTTCTGGCAATGGCTTTTGCCTGTGTGGTCACCATACTGGGTCTTCTTCTGGGAAGGGACCAGTTACAATCTACTGAGCTCACCTCTGTGCTCTCTGAGGCTGTGCTCTGGGGGTGCTGGCTCTGCCACCCCACCTGGGCAGCCCATCCACAGCTACCAGCCCCTAGAACAGGCCTGTCCCTTTCCTGCCTTTAAAATGCCCCCCAAAGAGCTCCTTCCTCATAGATTCATAGAATGGTTTGGACTGGAAGGAACCTTCAAGATCATCCAATTCCAACCCCTTGCCATGGGCAAGGACAACTTCCACTAGAGCAAGTAGCTGAAGGCCCCATCCAACCTTGGTTCTTTTCAATGCAAATCCCTGTCCCAGGGGAAGATTCCCTTCCTGAAAGGATTCCCTTCCTGCTCACTGCAGGAGGGTTTGACAAGATGACCACTGATGATCTTTCTAACTCAATGCATTCTGTGATCCTGTGGTTCTCTGATGGGCAGGCATGGGTTTGTGTAGGGTTGGCTCTGAAGCTGCAGCACTTTGAGGAATGTGCCGGTTCCCTGTGCCACGGAAAAGGGTCAGTGGTAAAACAGCACCTGAAGTGGCTCTTTCTTCAGAGCAAGCTCAGTAACACCTGTCCTGTGTTGTGCTGCAACAATCCTGCCAGCAGCCAGTATTTGTACAGAAGCTGGTCTAGCTCGTGTCTGTGGCATGCACAATTAGAAGCTGAATGCTGTCATGTAGAATCAGAGTCACAGAATAATTTTGGTTGGAAGAGACCTTTAAGATCATCACTCCAAACATTAATACAGCACTGAGAGGTCATCACTGAACCATGGCCCTCAACCACATATCCAGGGCTTTGAAAGCCCTCCAGGGATGGGGACTTCACTACTGCCCTGGGCAGCCTGGGCCAGGCCTTGAGAATGTTTTTGGGAAGAAATGGTTCCTTATGTCCAACATAAATCTCTCTTGGTGCAATTCAAGGCTCCAGCACCTCAGTGTCTTTCCTGTAGTGAGTGGCCCAAAGCTGAACACAGTATTCAAGGTGCAGCATGACCTGAAGCCAAGGAGATCAAAGCATATGACAGCCCCGCTCTTCTCTTGGGTCCAGAAATAGCTGCCTTGGACCACTGCAATGCCATCTACTACTTGCTGAGGTTGATGCCCTTTACATTAAGCTGCCTTGAATACAAGTCAGCTGTTGTGCCTTATCTCAAAAGCAGGAAGCTGAAGCAGTGAGTTCCCAGTTAACCATTAACACTCACACCTGATTATTGTTCCATCTCTCCAGCCAACAGTTTTAGTCTATTAGTTCCCAAAACCCAGGCAGCACTGCATATCAGTGGTGTTTTCTGTGATCTGAGATCTTTTGCTTGCTTATCACAGACACATCTGTGATAATTCCTAGCAGGACACAGGAGCTGACTTTCCAGCTTGCCTCATGACCATTAAGTTTTGTTGGTCCTATGGAAACTGGGCTGGCTGCTAACCGCAGCACTCTGCTAAGCGCTTTACTACTGCCAGTCTAAACTCTTTGCCCTCTTCTATGCTGGGATCCAGAAGAGGATAATTACCTTATGAAGATCATTGTCTGTGCAGCCTCTTAGTGGTCTGATGTGGTTTGAGCTGTTTTTCAATTACCTGTTGGAAACATTGATATTGGTCTTCGAATAGCAAAAATCTGCTTTGGTTTTCTGTGGGTGCAGTCTTAGAAGGTTTTATGGAATAGTAGAATTGTTTTGGCTGGAAAAGACCTCCAAGATCATTGAGTCCAACCATCAACCCAACACTACCAGGGCCATTAAATCATGTCCCAAAGTGCCATGTCCAGATGTGTCTTGAACACTTTCAGAGATGGTGACTCCACCACCTCCCCGGACAGCCTGTTCCAGTGCCTGATCAGTTAGGGTCAGTTTCTCCTTACAATGATGTCTGGATTGTTGCTCCTTGGAGTTAAGAAGATGCAGACTTTCACCTCTGAAAACAACCTTCCCCACCTGCTTTCTTGCTTGAGCCATGGACTTTAGTGTCCTGATTTCACACACAGACAGTTGTTCAGGAGAAGCCATGAGCTCCAGGTGATCTAGCAACTTTTAGCATTGAGCTGCTCACTGCAAAGGGGATGAAGTTCTCCTGGTCTGCTCAGAGGAGCCAGCAAGTGCTAAAATTGTCCCAAGAAATCTCTTACACTGACTTTCACTCTAATGGATTGTGTTACTGCAGTGAGGAAATCTTGGTGGGGGTTTTCCACATTGACTCATTTTCTTCGTTTGGTTGGTTTTTTACTCTCATGATTTTTTTCTTTACCACTGAAGTTACTCCTTCATGCTTCAGATGGGTAGACATGAAGAAAGGCACTCTGACTGATTTAAGAGCAGGTCTATGATTTTTGGGGGTGGATTTTAGTGATTTTTATTTATTTGTTTGTATTTTTTCCCCTTGTAGTCTAGGAATGTCTTGCAGGCAAATTTCTCTCAAAGTTCTATCCCAAGTATTTAGGTGCTAAATGTTGCATGCACTTAACAGCTAGGTGTTGGCAGGTTGTGTGCTCGTGCCCAAGGTGGAAAAGAGGCTTTTCATAGAGATTTGATTATTCCAGTTGTGTGCATCTAGCTTTGAAGATAAAATTCTCTCTGGAGGTCAGTGTGACCTGAAAATGAATTGAACAGGGTTGGCAAGAAATGATGTGGACGTGTTGGTGTCATTGCGTATTTTATCTTACATTTTTATCTGACAGGGACAGAGGTGATTTTTATGGAATTTTGGATCCAGTGGTGATTTTCCCTCCTGTTTTCTATGCATTGAATCACAGAATCTGTGCTCTAAGTCATAGAATCATAGAGTCATTTTAGTTGGAACAGACCTCTAAGGTCATCAAGTCCAACCATGATCTGACTCAACCAAGTCTGGTGCTAAGCCATGTCCCTGAGCACTTGCCTCTTGTAAACCTTTCTAGAGATGGGGCTTCAACCACCTCCTTGGCCAGCCTGTTCCAGTCTTTGAGAACTCTTTCAGTGGAAAAGTTTCTTCTAATATACAAACCTTAACCTCTCCTGGGCTCTGTTCAGTAGTGGCCAGTAACAGGTCAAATGACAAAAGGCACAAAGTAGAACACAGGAAGTTTCATTTGAACTAAGAAGAAACTAACTTACTTTGAGGGTACTGAGGCCCAGGCCCAGGCTGACCAGAAAAGTTGTTTCCTTCTCTTCTTTCCTTTCAACACCTGCTTGAATAAGTTCCTGTGCAACCTGCTCTGGGTGTCCCTGCTTTAGCAGAGAGATTGAATAGAATAGAATAGAATAAACCAGGTGGGAAGAGACCCTCAAGATAATTGTGTCCAACCTATCATCCAACACCACCTAATCAACTAAACCATGCAACCAAGCACCCCATCAAGTCTCCTCCTAAACACCTCCAATGATGGAAACACCACCACTTCCATGGGCAGTATATTCCAATGGGCAATCACTCTCTCTACGAAGAATTTCTTCCTAGCATCCAGCCTAAGCCTCCCCTGGTGCAGCTTGAGACTGTGTCCTCTTGTTCTGGTGCTGGGTGCCTGGGAGAAGAGACCACCACCCCCCATCTACAACCTCCCTTCAGGTAGTTGTAGAGAGCAATAAGGTCTCCCCTGAGGGTCCTCTTCTCCAGGCTAAGCAACCCCAGCTCCCTCAGCCTCTCCTCATAGGGCTTGGAGTAGGTGATCTCCAGATTCTGACTAACAGGAACCTGACAGCCCTGCTCTGGACTCTTTTCAGTTTGTGATGAGCACTCAGACTACAAGGACAGCAAGCTGCTGTACCGCTTCCGCAAGGATGATGGAACCTTCCCACTCAGCAAGGACGTGAAGGTGTTCATGAGAGGCCAGAGCCTTTATGAGAAGTGAGTGAGGCCTTCCCTAGCAAACCAGCACTCAGGGGTGTTGGAAGAGTGCTCTGCTTGCTGCATAATGCTGGGAGCCACGGCTACACCTCTTCTCCTCCCTCTCTGTGCCCTGTGCGGTGCTGTTGGGAAATGCTGAGCCCTGTCAGAGCTGTGGCACAAGCAGCTTCTTTGGGACTGTGACAGGAGCTGTACTTCAATCACATGAATGCTTTCAAGGGCTCCAACCCAAGTCCAGGGTCTGGGCCAGTTTGCAGTTTGAATTCTCCCGGGACAGGCCATTTAAAGAACTCCTCCAGCCTCCCTGGGTGAGCTGTTTCCACCAGCACTATTAGGATTTAAGTCCCATCAAAATCAACACGATAATAGAATCTTCAGTGTCCTCAGGGGCCTGGATCTCTGCACCTTACCGAACATATTTGCAAAATTGGTAATAGAAAAACTGCTTCTCAGTTAGTAAACAAAACTCCTTCCACCTCCAAGTGTTTAGTTTTCTTTGTGCTGATTGTTTCTGGCCCTAAATCCAGATTGAGTTCCACCACAGACCACCCTCCTTTAACAGAATCTTCTCATCTTCTCCATCCTCCAGTCATGGCATTCAGATCCACAAAGTAGCACGGAGAGAGAAATCCCTCAGGCAGGCGGGGACTGGTTTCGGCTTTCTCCGTGACCCTCTGGCAGACGTGCAACCCTTGCGCTTTGCGATGGCCGGGGAGCAGTGACCGTGGGACCTGGGAACGCAGGCAGCGCACCTCATGCCTGAGCCCACTGCACCCTCTTGTGGACACTCTGGGTTTAGCACCGTCATGCTGCGAGCCGAGCGTGTGTTTACCAGAGGCACCTTCTCCACCAGTGTGCACCATATGCCCGTCGTGGCGTGCAGTCAGCTGCTTGCTTGGCTTTCCTCTGAAATCTTTAGCTGAGGTCGCAGCTGAGCTGGTTTTGCTTAATGTGTTTTCTCGGAGGTGATGAAGTTGTCCAAAGCCATCTGCCTGCAGCTCTGCAATTTTTCCTCTTTTCCCACTGCTCCCAGGCAGCCATGTTCTGGCTATAATGCTTTCCCTGCTTCTCTTGGCCTTGCTTCATCTGGCTACAGCTCCACGTAGGACGTCAAAGCTGCAGAGCATAACAGGATCCTTGTTCCACCTCGGTGTCAGGCTGGTGAGTGTGGAAGAGTCAATTCTGAAGGTGAGAGAGGAGAACTCAGTGAAGTACCAAAGGACTTTCCTGGGCTGTGAGATGATCGACTGGCTCATTCAGGAGGGAGAAGTGGAGAACCGCCAGGAAGCAGTGGAGCTGGGACGGATGCTGCTGGAGCATGGCATCATTCAGCATGGTGAGTGAGGGTCTGGCTGGAGACAGAATGGAAAGCAAGAGGTGAGCATAGCTGTGAAGACCATGCCAGGAACAAACCCACTATTCATGTCATGCAACAACTGCTGGTCAAGTGCCCACTTGGAAAAGACAACAGAGCCTTTTAGTTCTATGTTTGGAGCTGGTGACCTTTGAAACCGGAGCAATCTTCCACCACCCACGAAGACTTTGAGTTTAAATCCTCAGTTCTTCAAAGCCTCTGGCCCCAGGACTGGGATCCACCCCTGGCTTTGAAGGGCTGGGTTGTGAAGATGTAATGCTCATCTTTGCTTGGCTGGGGGTCAGAACCATCTGCAGGAATTAAACTTTCAATTGAGAAGGCAAAGAATCCTCTGAGTATCTTGGGACAGAGGCAGGGAGGGCTGGGTGGTGTACCCCTGGGAATGGCATCTCCTGGGAAGGTGTCCCTGGTGTTCCTCCTTCCCTGCAGGCAGCATCCTCAAAGAGACAGGCAAAACTCCAGCAGAACAGAGGCATTAAAGACATTTCACCTGGGGCCCTCACAACACTTGCTATATGTTTTCTTTACATCCCCTCAGCCTCTCCCTCCCCCCCTGTTCTCTTCTAGTCTCCAACAGGCATCACTTCTTTGACAGCGACCTTGTCTACCATTTCTGGATCAACTTCCGACGGCGGCGCCACCTCACAGAGTTACTCAACGAGAGCTCTTCTCGCGCCCTCTCCGAGAGCCCAGACAGTCCCTTCTGCCTGTGCAAGCTCAACCCAGACCTGGGCAGCACCACCTTCCTCTCTGGTAACTGTGAAAGTGCTTGTGGGAGGGGGGAAAGCAAGGACTGTGTTATCAGAGTGCCCCAGAGCTGAGGGTGGTGCTGCAGAAGAATGCAGGCTGTTCCTCCATGAATGACAGAATCATAGAATACAGAAAGGTTCAGAAAGGGCCTCTAGAGCTCATTCAGCCCAGCCCCCCTGCAGTAAGCAGGGACATTCCCAGCTAGGTCAGGCTGCTCAGTGATCAGCTATGTCACTGGTTTGTGGTGGATGCCATGACAGCAGTATTGATCACAGCTCTCCATCACAAGAAAATAACTCAACTTAGCATCAGCTCAGCTCTGGATCTTTCTTTGAAGCTAGTTTTATTCTTTCCAAGCTCATATGCCATCTTCAGTGCACTCTGACCTGTGTCAGGCTGGTGAGAGAACTTTGTTTTAAATTAGGCTGTTTCTTTCTTTGGCTAATTGTTATTTCTGCCTCTTTCAGTCCAGACCAACAAGGAGATCAAAATTGTCTCAGCAGTGCGACGGAGCAGCATCACTTCCCTCGCTGGAATCTCCAACCCCTACTTCAGCACTAGTCCTACACTGGTGTTCCCTCCCGTGGCTGAGTGCAACCCCAAATCAGGTCTGGGCTTCTGCAGTGCGTTGTGGTTGCACAGGGTATGTCTGTTCCTTCAGGGCAGGGGCCAGTGCAAGCCTCAAGCCCAAACTCATCCACTGTCAGCTGAGTGATATGCAAGAGGAAAGGATCAGCCTCACCTCTGAGGTTTGATTTGAGAGGCGCTAGTGCTTGGAAAAGCACTGAGATGAAGGCAAAGGTTTCCATGTGCAGTAGCTGGGGCTGGTTCCAGCATCTCCTCTCCAGCCATGGTAATCCCCAAGGCTGCCTCGTTATGCGCTTTCCTGTATGAAACCCTTGTTTCTGATAGGATCTGTCACTTCCTGCTCTAGTGTTAAAGAGACCTGTCACCAACGAAGAGCTCCTGTCCCCTGGGGCCCCTTACATCAAGAAAACGCTGACTGTAAGTGACCATAGTGCTGGATCTGCCAACCCAACATCATGAGCTCTTAGACTGCTCTTTGGTAGCTTTCTGTCTGTCTGACCTCTGCATGCTGACACTTTGATTGCATATCACATCCTGATGGCCCTGTCTTGGTGAATCTCAGTGGGTCAGTACCTGCAGATGTTCTGGTGGGTGAAGTTGTGCACAACCTCTGCTTGAGTTTGATGTGTATTAAATGGTAGATCAGGAAAGAAAATATCTTGTGAAGAGAAAAACTCCCATTTATGTTTCATGCAGCTGCATGCAAATCAGTCTTGACTTGAATCAATCAGGTCTTGTGACAGCTGAGCCTTTGAGACTCACCTTCTGTCACACAGGTGTCACCTTTACGTGCAGCTTTATGCATCTCCCAGGGTCCTGCTGCAGGTCCAGGATGTTGATATGCTCCATCTGATGGAGCAGCACTAAATGATAATCATCCAAGGTCCATTCTTGCTTTTCCTAGGATGGGCTTTTTTCACAGACAACCTGAGTTCTGGGTTTTGTTTTTCTAATTATTTCTAAAGCTGTGGGGCTGGGCAAGGCAGGGCTGGTGAGTGCTGGGTGTGAATGTTGCAAGACAATTCCTGCCCTGCAGACCCTATCATGGCTGTTTATTGTTGTGTACAACTTTTCAGTGCTTTCCTGCCCACCTTGGAAAGAGAGAATCTCACAGCGCCCAGTTTAGGAAGTGTAAGGGCTGTCTTGCCTTACTGGTTTTGACACAAATAGGGCTAGAGAGGAGCTGTGGATCAGGTTCCCAAGTGAAGTGTGCAGTAGAAATAGTGGGAAGGAGCAAGAAAACTAAAGCTGGTGATTAGTGTGCCTGAGGACATGCTGTTCATTCTCCTCCTGAATGCTCTTGCCCTTCAACCCTGCCAGCCTGGGCCTTTCATGGCTCATTTCCTTCTGCTGAGCTCTGCAGTTGCTGTTACTTATTTATATGGGTAATGTGCAAAGTCCTTTGGGAATTCCTCTTCTCTTTTAGTCACATCAGATGGCCACAGTATTACAGCAAACTGCCCTGACAGACTGAGATCAGAGTGGGATCAGTTAAAAGTGGCTACTTCCACCCTGTAAGTGTTCTCCTGTGCCAAGGAAGAGCCAACATATGCATGCTCTGGAAATGTTCTCAACGTGCTCTGGGTGCATGCCGTGCACTTCAGCTTCATGCTGCCCATGCTCCACTCCTCTGCACTTGCTGGCAGAGAATGTTAATCAGAAGGCAGCTTTGCAGAGAGCAAATAATCTGTGGTTCTGTACCTCACTTGTTGCATGGCCCCTTCTCTCCCACCCATGACAGATCAGGGTCATGAGCAGAGCTCTCTCTCTCAATAGGAACTGTTGAATCTCCTCTACGCAGCCCATTCCTCAGTTTATAAAATCCTCTTGTTCTCCTTGTAGATTGTGGGGGATGCATTGGGCTGGGGGTTTGTGGTCCGAGGAGGAAGACCTTGCCATATCCAGGCAGTAGATCCAGGAGGACCTGCTGCTGCTGCAGGGATGAAGGTACTTACTTTAGGGGCAACAAAGCTGGTGAATGGTCTAGAAAACAAGTCTCATGAGGAATGGCTGAGGAAACTGGGATTGCTTAGTCTGGACAAGAAGAGGCTGAGGGCAGACCTCCTTGCTCTTCACAACTCCCTGAGAGAAGGTTGGAGTGAGATGGAAGTTGGTCTCTGTTCCCTAGTATCAGGTGATAGAATGGGAAGAAATGGCCTGAAATTGTGCTGGGGGAGGGTTAGGTTGGAGATTTAGAAAAAAAAAAAATTGCTGCAAGAGTGGTAAGGGATTGGAGCAGGCTGCCCAGAGAGGTGCTGGAGTCTCCTTCTCTGGTGACATTCAAAACATGTCTGGATGTTTCCTCTGTGACCTTTAGATGAAGCTGCTTTGGCAGTGGATTTGAACTACATGATCTCCAGAGGACCCTTCCAATCCCTACCATACTGTGACACTGATGTTAGTCCCAGACATGTCTGGATTCTGTGAGTAGGGTTCTAGGTGTGACTGCAAGAAATGCCAGGTTTCGCAGTTGCCTCCAAAAGCCCCAGGAGTGAGGGAGTGGTTTCTGCAAGCTGATGTAAGTCTGAAGCCACGTGGAGAGCTGAAATAATGGGGTGCTTCAGAGGCAGAGTGTGATTCCCTGTTTGCTTCATGCAGGACTGAAAGGGCATGGGTGAATTAATTTCATTTACTGAAGAGCCCAATTAATTTCTCCTTACCTAACTTCATTTTCTACCAGATTGCTAGATGTTGATGTTGTGCCTCATCTCCATCTGTGAAACGAACCTCTGCTCATAGATGAATCTTTTTTTTTCCTCTAATCGCTCACAGACTAAATGTCTTTGGCCCCTTTCTATATTACATAGTAGTTGTAACACTCTACCTGTTAGTAGTTATCAGTGTAGCTTGAGAGTTTGCAGGGTAGCATGTTATTTGTATTGCATCTAGTCAGCCATGGACAGGAGCTGCCATGAAGGTGTCAGATGAAGGTAACCTGCCCTTGCTCTTCTTGCAGGTGTGCCAGTTTGTCTTCTCAGTGAATGGTCTGTATGTTTTGCACCTGGACTATCAGACCATCAGCAGCCTCATCATGACAGGACCACGAACTCTTGTGATGGAAATCATGGAAGCCATTGAATGAGAGAAAAGCCTTAGTGTGTGCGGGAAGGCAGGCGACCCCACTCAGCAAGGATGGACTGTGGGGAGGGGCCAAGCTTGACCATTCACTGTGCAGTGCTAGCCCGGCATTTTAATGTGTTTTCAAATAAACACATCCTGATGAAAGGTCTCAGATTTTGATGTCATTGAAATATTTGATTCTCCCTGATCTTGAGAGGGTCTCAGCTCTTGCAGCTCTTGCAGTTTGACTGCTGGTGAGAGGGTTTAGTATCTCATGAAACCAAGCCTCAGAACAAGCCACTCATCCAGCCAAGCTGCAAGGCAGGTGGTACAAGCTGGTAAGCAGCAAGACATTTAATACCAAGTGAGGAAATATGTCTGAGCCCCTCTGAGCTGTCTGTGCACTGCATCAAGATCACAATGTGTCCCCCAGATGGCCCAATAAGCCAGTGTGGTAGTTTTAGGCTGTCCCTAGAAAACTGGGGGTAATTTCAACCCACCACAGCCAGGAAAAGAAGGACATGAGTGCAGCGCTGTATGCTTCCTGGTAGAGAAAGTCTGAGGCTCCTGCTACTCTCTTGACTTAGCCATGCTCACAACCAGGACTGGTTGCTCTTCCCAGCTGTTTCTTGAAAAGGTGAGACTTCCATGATGGAGCTTTTTGTGTATCTACCCTCTCCCCAGTCATGCTTAAATTTATTGATCAGCTTTCCATCTCCATGGAGCCAGGCAGAGGTCCCAAACACCATGGGCTGCTACCAACCTAGTGATGGGAAGCAGCAGGGGAAAGAAGAGACCCTGAACAGTGTCTGCCTGAAAGAAAACATGTCAAAGGCTAGGATTGACTCTGGGAAGGAACAGAAATTACTGAAAGCCATCAAAATGCATCCCTGCTGCTCCCAGGATGACTGCAGGCTACCCTGAAAGTCAACTCCACATTGATTAACAGGCAACAACATGTAAGGACAAGAAACTGGGGAGGTTTCTTCCTTTCCAGCTGACAGAGCATCCTGTTTGTGATCAGCCTGCAGTGCTGTGCATATGGCAGGATGATTTCCAGAACTCCTGCTTCAAGCACGACCCTCATTGAAGCTCTCTTGGCCACCAACCAAGTCTTTAAAAATCCACCCCGCCCAAAACCAAACAAAAATTAGTAATTTTGATTTGGGTTCAAGTTAAAGTGGGAGCTGACTTTCTTGGACAGTTTAGTGTCAGCTGGATATTAAGTCTTGCATTACTGCTGGCTGCCTTTTTCTCCCTTGGTATAAAGGGAGATGTTCTCCCCAGTGCTGCTGCAGAGATAACAACTTGGAGCACAACATTCCTGGAACATAGTCCAGGCAAGATGCTTGCACTGATAATTCACTGGGGTCTTTCCAGCCCCTAAGTGAAACCAGACAAGCATTTAAGCTATTTGTCAATAAACTCACAGTTGTTCTTTTCCAGCCTTGCAGTGCACAAGCAGAGCATCTGCCTTTTTGTTTTGTCAGTTCTAGTTTGTGTTGCTGTTCAGAGACATCTTGGGTGAGTGTCTATGGTAGCTCCAAGGTTGAATCCAGAGTGTTGGGCTTTAACTAAAGTCAAAGCCAAAAGAATCCAACAGTATGTGGGTGCCTCGGGAAGGGTAGACTGGGAAGCAACCACCTGAAGATAAGCACTGGAAGCAGCTCCAGATTATTCTGATGTAAACAGAGGGTGAGTTTCAGCCCTGGATCTGAATTTCCTGAGAGTGGAGTGCAGGAGAGCTGTTCTTGTTCCCTTCTCACCTCCTCCTAGTTTAAAGTAAACTGTAGCAAACCTGAGCAAATACTGAAATCCAACAGGGATTAGAGAGAAGGTAATTTGTGGTGTTTACATGTAGAGTGATGTCAGCTCTTCCTCCACAGGCCACCAAATGCTCCATGTTCTGTCTTAACATGATTTAAGTGATTCCTTTTGGTGGTGTCCTTTAGTCTGTGTATTGTGATGCTTTTAAATACTTAGGTGATAATCGGAATAACAAGGAGCTACCAAATGTTTCTTTAGCGTGCACAAGTGTTTAAAAATGGGTTTTATTTTGGGAATTGACACTTTCAGAGGTTTCTGTGTTTCTTATAGAATGGCAATTGTGAGTTTCTTGCAGTGCTCTCTGTTTCAATGGGAGAGTGATGCTGACAGTCCTCAGAGATGCAGATGGAAATCCATCCTCCATTTGTGATGAGAAGTGCTGCAGTTAGTTGATAAACTGGAGCAGGGTAGGCTTAGGTTGGATATCAGGAGGAAGTTCTTCACAATGAGAGTGGTGAAACACTGGAACAGGTTGCCTGGGAATGTGGTGGAGGCCTCATCCCTGGAGACATTCAGGGTCAAACTTGATGGGGCCCTAAGCAACCTGCTCTAGTTGGAGGTGTCCCTGCTCACTGCAGGGCAGTTGGACAAGATGACCTTCAAGAGTCCCATCCAACCCAAACCATTCTATGATTCAAAGAATTTGCTCCTGAAATTATTATTCACAGAATCACAGAATGGTAGGGGTTGGGAGGGCCTCTGAAGACCGTAGAATCATTCAGGCTGGAAAAGACCCTTGGGACCATCAAGTCCAACCATTAACCGTACTCTACAAAGTTCATCTAGACCAGCCCCCATTGCTGTGAATAAGGACAAAATCATTCCAAAACCAGTTTTGGTGTGTGGCTGGGCAGCTCTCCAAGACTGTCCTGGGGCTGGAGACCACATGGTGAGGAGGTCAGGGCTGCATCCCACCACTGGGAAGTCTGCAGCAGCATCAAGCTCCAGTTGATGATTCAGCTTCTGGCCATGTAAAACTGACAGATGTGCTTCATTTCCTTACACAAAGGGAAAGCCTTTTGCCTTCATCCCTAACACTGGGCTCTCAAAAATACGTGATGGGACAGGAGTGGGGCTGGGCTGACTTCATCCCTGGGAGCCTGACAGTGGGTGGGAGCCAGGACTTGTTGCTGCACTCTAGGAAACGAGTGTGCAGCTTCCTAGATATGTGTTTTGTATTTAGTTAGCATCCAGCTAGCAGTTATTTAAAGCTGGTTCTTGGTTTTCACAGCAGCAGTTTCCTGCTTTCTGTGCATGCTTTACTGATCTGCTGTAGGGGCCACGCTGTGCTCTCGGCTGTGTGGGGAGAGGGAGGTGGGGGCGTCATCATCCCTCTCCCCCTGCTCTCCCTCCCCTTCCTTATCCCTCCTGACGTCTGGGAATTGAAATCTCTGACCACACCGAGGAGCAGACGAGGTGCTGGGGCTGCTGCTCCCATAGATTAAGAATGTAGCTGGATTTGTCTCATCTCCTGTCTGGCTCCAGGGACAGTCACTTCATGACAGAGGTCTGTGGATCATCACCCTTTGGGGTTCAGTTCTTGGGGATGCTGGGGAGGGGCTGTGTTGGTTTGGGGCTGTGTTTGGTTGGGTTGGGTGGGATTAGAGGAGCAGGGGGCTTGTGCAGGGGTTTGCTCTCTGGGAAACCTGGAGCTGAAGTAGCTTCAAGACTCACCTTCAGTGAAGGGAAAGTCTAAATGTCACAGGGACTGCTTCTTTGGGAGTGATGGCTTTAGAAATGTACATTATTTGTTGGTGGTTTTTTTTCCCTTCTCTTTTGTGATTGATAATTAAAAAAAAAAAAAAACCTGCAGGAAACTGCTAGAGGACAGTGCTTGGGAGGGTTTGCTAGCCATGGCAGTTGTCCAGGTGGGTCTTTGCCACCTGGAGGTGTGGTGTAGGTCTGTGTCAAACTTATGTTACTAAGCCCAGGCTGTGGGGACCTGCAAAGGCTCAGCCTAGAAGTGAAACTTATGCCTTACTTTTTTGAGCTGGAGACATTTTGTTCAATAGTGGGGCTGAAATCCAGGAGATTTCCAGGAGAAAGGGCTTGATGAATGTGAGATTTTAGTCTATTTAAGATCTTTTAACTAGCAAAGCACTTGAGGGGGTGAGGGGTGTGTGAATTTAGTCCCTGCCACTGGCAGGGATCTGCTGTCCGGAGCACTGCTCTTCTATCCAGCAGTGAGGTGACATTGCCTCTGCCAGCATGTCTGTGCAGAGATGGTGATACCCTCTGGGATGAGGAAATGTCCCCACACCGGGGCGGTGAAGGGTGTAAATGATTCACAGTGCCACTGAAACCCCACTTTTAGCTGTGCTGATTTAAACGTGTGGCAGGGATCTTTCTCTTTTTTTTTTTTTTTTTCATAGAATTGTTTGTGTGTTTTTTTTTGTTCTGGAGTTAAAGAGAGTGCCTTTAAATTCCCAGTACAAATAAGGGGATTTCCAACCACCTCAACCTCCAAATCCCCTCTGAGCACACAGCTGGGTCAAGTGGGAAGTGGTGTGCATGCCCCCCACCCCATTTTCCAGGCTCTGGAAATACTCATCACATGCTCCATGTGTTGCTATCTCCAATTTCCTTCCCTGAGTGACTAATGGGAGCAAGACATCAATATGCCAGAGGCTCCCTGACTGCCAGCATGCTGCTGTCACTGTGGGTCCCTCCATCCTGAGGTCTGTATCTCAGCCTGTCTGGATGGTGATACCAGGGAGGGCAGACCCAGAGTGGTGATTGGGGTCTAGAAGGTAACCTGGGGAGAGGGAGCTCTGCAGGGTGGGGTGGAGATAGCTCCTCCACCACTTCAGACAGGTGCATTTGTTACTCCTGCTTTATGGGTAGGAAAAGGACCGTTGTAGAAGAGGCACAATAATGATGAGTTTGCCTGAGCTAGGAAGAAGAGATAAGTCCCTGCCTCTTGCTTTAGTTGCAGTATAGATCCACAACCTGGCTTAACATCGAACACAGTTGAAGCAAAACTGCGGCGAACCTGGTGCAGTGCAGAGTGGAGCAGCTGGTGTCTTCATTTGTCTGGACTTCAGGTCCTGCATGACCCTGGGTAACATGAAAAGGTCACACAGAGTCCTGTGCTTTTGCCAGTTTGGCATCCTGTTCATCAGCAGAGCCACAGGAAAGTGGAATGAAATCAAGAGCAGTTGGGTGGCATTGCAAAATGGCCCAAATTAACTTGAGCTTCAGGGGATTTATCAACAAGGTAGACTTCAGCGCTTAGAAGGGCTGCTCAGAAAGCTGTGGACAGGCTTTTTAGCAGGGCCTGTTGTGACAGGTTATAACTAAAAAGAGGGAGATTCCAAGTGGAGAGAAGGAAGAAAGTTACACTGAGGGTGGTGAGAGCCTGGCCCAGGCTGCCCAGAGAGGTGGGAGCTGCTCCATCCCTGAAACTATTCCAAGTCAAGTTGGTTGTGGCTCTGAGCAACCCACTCCAGTGGGGAATGTCCCTGCTGACTGCAGGGGGCTTGGAGGGCCTTTAAAGGTCACTTCCCACTCCAAACCAGTCTGTGATTCTATTATTCTTGCTGTGGTTTGGCTCCTGTACCTCTGCAAGCAGGACAGGCTTTGCTTTGCTGGAGAAGACAGTCAAATTCCTGAGCCCCACTTGTGAAATGTTTGGTTTGTAATAAGCAATGACTTCATTTTATGAGCTGGATAAAGCCCCGAGTGTTGGCCACGGCTAAGGGCTTCAGTTACACTGCAGTTGTTCTGTATAACCTGATCTTCAATCAAAGCAAGAAACATCCCAGACTGAGCAGGGTGGTTCACATCTCCCTGTTAGAACTTGCACATTTTTCCATTCACTCTTGCAGCAACTGAGAGCTGCTTGAAACCTCAGGAGCCATGGCTGGGTTACTCATGTGGATATTTACTTTTCCTTGAAATCTCTAAAAAACCCTGATGTATGTGAAGGAAAGTAGGCATTTGCCAGGAGCCTCGAAATACCTGTCCATCAAAAGGAATAGAAATGAAATGTTGCTGCAGAAGGCAGAGGAGGAAGCTTGTGCTTGGTCTGGTTCTGCCAAAAGCAATAAGGCTGAAATGTGGAGCAGAAAAATGACAGATGCCAAAGATGTGTTGCAAAAGGCCAACAGCCTGTGCTTGAAACCTGCTCTGTTGAGGCTGAGATGGGGGGGAGGGAGGCACAGTTTCCTATCAGGGTAGGTTTATGTCCACCTAGCATTTCTGACCCAAACTGAGAAGAATTTTCTCCTGGAGAAAAGAAGGCTCCAGGGAGACCTTATTGTGGTTTTTCAGTACTTAAAGGGGTTGAGAAAAAAGCTGGGGACAAAGTTTATAGCAGGGCCTGTTGTGACAAGACAAGGGGGGTTGGGTTTAAATGAAAAGAGGAAGATTCAGGCTAGAAAGAAGAAAGATATTTATTATGCTGATGGTGGTGAGACACTGACCCTGGCTGCCCATAGAGGTGGGAGATGTTCCATCTCTGGATCTGTTGCAAGTGAAGCTGTGTGGGGCTCTGAGACACCTGCTCTAGCTGAGGATGTCTCTTCTAACTGCAGGGGAGTTGGACTTAGATGACCTTCAAAGGTCCCTTCCCAACCCAACCCATTCTGTGATTCTATGAATAAACTGAAATCTAGACCAGCAAAGGTAACTGAAGGTACTGGAGGTCTGTGGTCTGAAGTCTGCAGGGGTTGGTTACTTGCAAGTCAAACTGGTCCTCTGCTACGATTGAGTCTGTAACTGCATCTGTCTGCAGTCTCTTCAGGTGAGCAGGCTGTGAGCAGTGCTAGCTCTGAGCCTGCTCCCCAGCAGGTGTGTAAACACTACTTAGTGCTGGTCCAAGGCACTGAGCAGGAGAGGCCAGGAATCTAAAATAACATGTAGGAACTGTAGCTGAATTCATCTGTGCTTCTCCATCCACCCTTTCAGTGCTACACAGAGCTGCAGATCTCAGCTTGTGGTCCCTTAGCTGAGGACTGCAAAGTGATGGGGCTCAATGTGGTGCAGTGTAACTTCTTCCTATGTTTGTCCCCTTGCAGGTCCTGCTCACCATGCTGATTCACACTTGTTTCTTTTTTGCCTGCCTGCCTGTGGCAAGCCATGTCTGGGGAAGAGTGGGTCAAGGTAAGGACAATTCCCAGGGGTCTAGCTGTCACCTGGGTTAACCCAGCCCTTGCCTGAGCTATTTCCATTGGTGCTGGCACTGCACATGAGGGACATTCCCACCATCATGCAGGATTTCAGGGGTCTCCATGCTCTGCAGTTAAGTCTGAGCTTAACTGCCCATCAACTGGAGAGCAAGGTTACAGCATCAAACAGCTCACATCCAGCATGAGTGCAGGGGAACAGTGCAGCTTTCATGGCACCAGGGTTCATTTGCATCCAGCACATAATGGTGCTTTAGAGGATGCTGTCCTTTCTGATTTGTCTGAGGACATTCTTTTCTTTTTAGCTTCTGGACTCATTGAGTGATGGCTGAGGAGTTGGACCACACTCGGCCAAAAGAAGACAGCTTCATGTATAATCCTACTATGAATTCCCCTCATTGTTCCATGATCTCTTACCATTTATCTTAGGCATGATTCTGGGATTTGATTTTGCCCCTCACCCCTCTTCCCCATGTTTTCTTTCTTCTTCTTCAGATTTGCCTGGGGTGAGATGTGAATCTCAGCTTTGTTTCCCCAGAATAGTTATCTGCTTGTTGGGCAGCCTGCAGGAAGTCTCTACAGAGAAAGGTTAAGGCACAGATGTTGGGCTGAGACAAGCAAGTCCTCACTGCCAGCTCTGGTTGCTTTCCTGGGCTCTGACTTCATGGCAGAGATGTTAGGAGATAGATAGACATCATGTCAGCCCAGATTAAAGACTTGAGGGGGCCACAGAATCCTAGCATGGTGGGTGTTGGAAGGAAGCTCTGGAGGTCATCTAGTCCAAACCCCTGCTCAAGCAGGGCTCCCACAGCAGCTTGCCCAGGATTGTGTCCAGATGGGTTTGAATCTCTCCGGAGAGGGAGACTCCACAACATCTCTGGGCAGCCTGCTCCAGAGTTCCAGCACCCTCACAGAAAAAAAGTTTCTCCTCCTGTTCAGATGGAACTTCCTGAGTTCCAGTTTTTGCCCATTGCCTCTTGTCCTGTCCCTGGGCACCACTGACAAGCTCCTGACCCCTGCCTCTTGCCCCCCACAGCTCCTTCAGGTCTTGCTGAGCATTGCTCAGATCCCCTCTGGGGCTGCTCTTCTCCAGGCTCTCAGCCCCAGGGCTTTCAGCCTTTGCTCTTCACAGAGATGCTCCAGGCCCCTCAGCATCTCTGTTGCCTCTGCTGGACTCTGCCCAGTAGTTCCCTGTGTCTTGAACTGGGGAGTCCTGTGCAACACAGTTTACCAGCACTGAGCTGGACACTCCAGGTCACCCTTTGGTTTTTGAATGAGTAATGGTAAAGAGTCTGGTAAGAGTGGAAAGGAGGGAAGCATCTGAGTGCAGACAGTGCAGGCAGAAGAAGTGCTCACTCATTGCAAATCAGTGTAGCCAGCTGGAAAGGCAGCTGGAGGTGCAGTGGTGTCAGGAAGGAGCGGAGATCAATCTGCTGAGTTGCCATCCTGTATCCTGTCAAGTGCAAAACTTTCATCTGGTGACATTTGTATACCAGCATGTGATTTCCCAAACAGCCATGGGCTCCAGGAGTGACACACGAGTTTTGACATCTAGCTGGGGTTTAAAAGCTATCTGTGAAATCTGGAGATGACAAGGCACTGTGCTCTTGCTTCTTTTTACCTCCTTGTCTGATACTAAATATTTTTTCTTCTTCAAGATTGTCATTTAGTTTGATCCTCCCTGCAGCAAGCTGACATGAGCTGGTGCCCATGAGTTATGGGCCTGCCAGGAACTGTTATTGGGGTTTTTTTCCCCCTAATCCCTTGTTCTAAACCCATCTGGTTCTTAGAGCTGCCTCTGAACTGATCTTTCAGCAGAAGTATGGGATCCTCACCTGGCCCAAGCCTGCTGGAGAACACCCTGAGATCTTTCATCTATTTCCTGCCCTCCCATTTCACGTTTGCACTAAACACACTTTGCTGAATCAAAACCATCTGCGTGAAAGCTCCTGGGATAGTCCTGCAAGTTATGAGGGATTCAGACAAAATCCTCATGTCTGTGGCTGTTTTCCCTGTTTGCTGCAGTAGATGTTGAGAAACTTCTCTTTGCTTAGGGTAGAGACTGCAGATCTGCAGTGACCCATGGTAGGTTTCCTGGCAGAGGTGCAGGGAGGCTGCAGGAGCTGCTGTGCAGGTTCAAGGGATGCTGAGGACTTCCATGGGATGGTGAAGGCCTCCTCTGCAGTGGAGGTGTTCCTGTATCCCTAAAGGAGATGAGATGTGGTGTTTTGTGGGTGCATATGCAAAGGGAAGAATCCCATCCATAACAGGATGGACTTGTCTCCTCTGCCCAGGGTCAGGCCGGCTGAAGCTCACTGTCCTCTCAGAAGACAGGCTCCAGATGAAATGGAAAGAGTCTGAGGGGAGCATCAATGGCTACAAGGTTCGGGTAAAGCCCATGGCAGGTATGTGCTAATATGCTGGGCATCAGACCCAGCAGGAATCTGTGTATGAGTGAAGGTCTGAGCTCCACCTTTGACTGATGGACAACAGGACTTCAGCAAATGCACTATTAGAGATGAGGCAGTGGGAATTGGCCACTGGTTGGTTGTTCTGTTTTCAAGTGTTGATCACCCAGATCAAAACTTTCCCCTGGTGTGTACATGCAGTATGGACAAGAAGCCTTTCTGACGATCATAGTGCAGTCATGGTCCCTGCATCACTGATTCATGAGAAGGAGACAGAATTCATCCCTCTTCATCCTAGGGGAAAACCTTAGCCAGAAAACGTTGCTTTTTGAGACTATGTGAGGAAAATGATGAGGAAGGGTTCATTGTCAGTTCTTCTGTGGGAGCTCCCAGCTCATCCTGTACCTGCAGAGACAGGGCAAGGGTGTAGAGAACAAGATTTGTGAGGAGGGGTTGAGGGAAATGGGATTCTTTAGTCTGGAAAAGACTCATTGCTCTCTACAGATCCCTGAAAAAAGTCTGGAGTGAAGTGGGGGTTGGTCTCTTCTCCCTAGTACCAGGTGATAGAACAAGAAGAAATGGCCTGAAATTGTGCCAGGAGAGGGTTAGGTTGGAGATTAGGAAAAATTTCTTCTCTGAAAGCTCTGGAACAGGCTGCCTGGGGAGGTGGTGGAATCAGCATCCCTAGAGGTGTTCAGGAAACTGTGGACATAGCACTTTGGGATATGGTTTAGTGGCCATGGTGGTGTGGGTTGATGATTGGACTCTATGACCCTAAAGGTCTTTTCCAAGCAAAACAATTGTATGATTCTATGATACAGGATGGAAAGTCCCTGATCCCACGTTCCTGTGGGGCTGAGCTCCATGATTCTCTGCCCCAGCCAAGCTCCAGCTCTCCCTGACTTCAGACACTGAGTCTGGTGATATTGGAAGGATGCAACATTCCTTGGCAGGGAGCAGTGGTTGCAGACAACCTTAATCTTGGCTGGCATTTTGTTGTCAGTCACTGTTGCTCACCCAGCAAGCCAGAGAAGGGAGCTGCCAGGCAGGAGTGTGAGCAGCAGAGCTCTTGTGATCATCTCCCCACTTTTAGCTCAGCCCCCACCTGTTTCCCAGGCTGCAGCAGGAGGTTTCTCATTCCTGCCCTGCCCTGCTCTTCTCTGGGCCTCAGCTCTGTAGAGATCGATGAGCATCCCGGGAATGCAGGGAATCCCCAGCACATGCCCTGAGGCTGGGGAGCTCCATCAGCATGAGCACAGGGATGGCTGGATCAGAAACTCGTCCTTCTCCACCATTAAAAGCTTGAAGACCTTTCTTAATCAGAGGATTTTGGGAAGCTGGTTTGCCTCTCTCCCTTTGTTTTGTGTAGCACACTGATGGTGGTGCTCCATGTGCTCAGTGCCATGCCATGCATAAATGCCCTAGTTCCTGGCTCATCAAGGCAGCACAGCCTCAGGACATGTTCCACAACCTCAGGACATGGCTGGAGGGATCTGGAGGCAGTACTGACCCCAGAAATGAGCAGCTGCCCTGGGGAGAGATGAGGCTTGTCAGAGACAGCTCAGGGAGAGCAGCTGGGATCAGGGAGAGCAGCTGGGATAAGGAAGAGCAGTCCTAAGTGCCAGTGGTGACCTCCAAAACCACCAAACCACTTCCTTACCTTGTCTTCTATGCCCTCAAGCACAGCAATTTGATTAGATACTTTCATAAGCAGCACTTACTAGTAACTGCCCAATCTCTGAAGACCTCCTTGAGAAGCTGGTGAGGGCTCCAGTAAGCCTGGATGGGAAGTGGTTTTCCATTTTGGGCACGTATCAAGGATATAAAAAAATCCCGACCCAAATGTTCTCAACTCTGGATTGAGAAAAAAGAGTAAAAATCAGAGGTCAACAAAATTAAAAGAGAAACAGGAGTGGGCTGAGCTTCCTAGGCAGATATTCCCTGTGTTTCAGCAGTGCTTTTGCTACTGTCAGCTTAAATTTAAGCTCTAACAGTCTCTGAACTGTGGTTTCATCCCACCTCAGGGGATTCAGAGCAAGAAGTCATGCTGAAAACCAAGACTCCCAAAGCCACAGTGGGGGGGCTGAGCCCTACCAAGGAATACACACTGCAGGTCTACGTGCTCAATGGCTCCCAGGAAGCCCTGTTTGCCAAGAGGAAATTTGTCAGTAAGTAGTGCGGGCTGCATTTTGCCATCCAGAGAGCTCCTGAGGCCATTGGAAATGTGGCTCCTAAGAGCTCATCCTCCAGTGCAGACCATGCTGCAATGACAGAGCCTGTCACTGGTTTGGTTGGAAGGTTAGTGAAGGCTCAGGAGATGAAGGACAGACTGTGACTCACAGACCTGTCCAGATGGACACTCTCTCCCTGTTTTTGGTCTTTCTACAGTAGAGGAACTAAAAAATGCATCCCAGACTAGAAATAACCGAAGAAACTCAGGAGCTGCATTGGGAAAGAATCTCACCTCTGCAGGGAGCTCAGCAGCTGAGCACAGTGTGGTGGCAGAGGCCACCCCACCGCCCTTGAACACCATCTTGACCCAGCCAGGTGAGTGCATAGATCATCAGAGACATGCATTTGGTGGGACATGCTACGCCAGTTTCCTCTCATCTGTGCACTTCTGAACATAGGAAGCCACCTAAAAATATTTGCCCCTCATGCCAGGCAAACTGTCCAGCCTGACAAAGCACATCTGAGTGTTCCTGGGGCTGGCACCTATTCTAGCTAAGCAGATACACTCAAATCCTTCAACCAAGAGCAGATCCTTTGAGAGCAAGCTGCTCCCAAAGCATGAGAGCTAATGATGCTGAGTTCTGGGCATGCTGATGGTCACAAGAAGTTGTGATATCCCCCTGTGACTGAGGACTGCAGACAACCAACTGCATAGATTCTTGTGCACTTAAAACAAGGTTCAGAGAAGCATTTCTATGTGTAGATGGATGAAAGATCCATCAAGGCCCTTAGACAAAGAGACTGACACCAAAAGAGGGTGTTTTGAGTCTCAGATTGCTGAGGTCTGGAGAGTCTACTGAGTTATCAGGTGCCATGGTACTGTTTTATAAACATTCATTTTAGAATAGGAGATTTAGGTTGGATGTTAGGAGGAAGTTCTTTACCATGAGGGTAGTAGACCACTGGAACAGGTTGCCCAGGGTGGAAGTTGGGGCCACATCCTTGGAGATATTCAAGGTCAGGCATGACAGGGCTCTGGGCAACCTGATGTACTGAAGGATGTCCCTACTGACTGCAGAGGGATTGGACTGGATGAGCTTAGGAGGTTCCTTCCAGCCCAAACAATTCTATGATTGGGGTTTTTTTGCCACCAAGGATAATGGGCAGGATGAACTTTTGATGTGATCCATTGTTATTAACTTGTGAGCCCTCTTGCAGCCCTCTCAGGCATGAACAAAGGTGGCCTCCTCCATCCAGCTACCTATTTGCAAAAGGTTGTAGGAATTTATCCTCTGTCAAATGTGGCTGAAGTGAGCTGATGGCCACAGCAGGTTCCACGAGGGTAGCACAGCTAAGGACAATGGGGTTTGTTTTCTCTTTGGAGCACAGTGAAAGACAGAACTGAAAAGAGGAGACAGAAGGGGGCTCAGACAAAGGGCTCAGGAGAAGCCACGAGGAACCAGCCCAGTGCAGAGGCCAGCATGGCAGGAGCAGCACCGACACCCACGAGACAATCCCAGCGCTCTCCTGCAAACACAGAGCAAGAGGCTCCTGGGAAGGAAAAGCCTACAAGGGATTCATTGAGGCAAGGTGAGAGGGGGTTCAAACATGCCTTGGTCCTCCTTCCCTACAGCTCAATGAATACAAGCCTTCCACCCACTCTTTGTCACCAAGGCTGCCAAGAGTACAAATGCTGCTGGGCCATTTCATTGCTAGGCCATGCTTGGGGCAACTGTCAGGAATCACAGGAGTTTGGAATTCTGCAGAACATTGCAGATTTTAAGGAAAATTCGAGCTAGGCCATAAATTCCTTCCAGAAGGTTTAATTTATTGATTTGCCACTGTTCTCTCACTTCATGTCGGCCAATTCCCCCTGCTTCTGATGGATCCATGTAAGAATTTGAGTTCTTCAACAGAGTCCCCAGCCACGGACCTTCCCAGGCCTGCAGAAGAGCACATCAGTGATGTTCCTGTTTGATCTCCTTGGACTTGTTTCTGTTTCACAGATAACAAATGTGTTGGATGAGCAACATGTCCTGTCTTATCCTCTGCGAGCCTGGGCTGAGGAGAAAGGCAGGGCTTGAGGATCTGTGGTGCCAGCAGTTTTTTTACAGCAAGATTGGATTTAATATAGAGCCACAAAATAATTATAGCCCCCAGGGGATCTCCTGATGGAATGGAATGGAGCAATCAGCTGCAATTCTTGGAGACTTGGTCTCAGCAGAAGGGAAGCACTGGGCTGGGGCTGAGATGTAGTGGAGCTGACAGCTTGCAGAGAGCAGTGCTTGGGTTAGACACATGCTTCCTGACAGCTTTAACCCCTTCTTGGAAGAAAAGCATCTGTACACCACCCAATTTTGTGGTACTGAGATGGGTTACCCTAAGCCATGTGGTCTTCAAAGATTCATAGAATGGTTTGGGTTGGAAGGGACTTTCAAGATCACTCAGTTCAAATCCCCCTGCCATGGGCAGGGACACCTCCCACTAGACCAGGCTGCTAAAAGTCTCACTGTCTCATTCCACCTGGCGCTGAACATCTCCAGGGAGAGGGCAGCCACAACCTCCCTGAGCAACCTGTTCCAGTGTCTCACCACCCTCACTGGAAAGAATTTTTTCCTCATATCCAGTTAAATCTGCCCTCTTCTGGCTTCAATCCATTCCCTCTCGTCCTATCGCTATAACCCCTTGAAAAAGTCCCTCCCCACCTTTCTTGTAGCCTCTACAAGCACTGGAAGGCTGCTCTAGGGTCTCCCCAGAGCCTTCTCTTCTCCAGACTGAACAGCCCCAACTCTCCCAGCCTGTCCCCATAGAGAGGTTCTCCACCTCTCTGATCATCTTAGTGACCCTGTTCTGGACTCACTGCAGCAGCTCCTCTTGTACTGGGGGCAACAGAACTGGATGCAGGACTCCCAGGTGAGGTCTCACCAGAGCAAAGTAGAGAGGCTTTATCCCTCATCCTGCTGTCCACACTGCTTTTGATGCAGCCAGTTGGTCTCCTAGGCGGCAGAACATGACGGGATGCTGCAATGCATCAGGCTGTCAGATGGTTCAGTGCACCACCTGGGCAAGGCCTTGCACTGCAGACTGCAATGTTGCCTTAAAATTGAAGCAGTTTTTCCTCCTTACAATTTCTTCTCTCAACCTCAAACCTTATACCCTGCAGGTTCCCAGTTCCAGTGTGACACATCTGCAATGACTGATGTTGTCCTGCTTGTGGATGGATCCTGGAGCATTGGACGCAACAATTTCAAGCTCATTAAGGAGTTTCTGAGCAATTTGATTTCCCCATTCAGTATTGGCCAAGACAAGATAAGAGTAGGTAGGACACTGTATCCTCACCTTGGGAAGTCCATGCTTAAAGAAGCTTTGGTCTCTGTTCCTGTGCTTATGTTCTCCTCTGAGGAGTGTTTATTCCTTTAGGGTGGGGTCCTTCTTGCTCTTTTTTCATCTTTCCCAATATGGCAGCAAGCTCTGGCCTCTGGTGGCTGTGCCAACAGCTGCACAGTGAGCAGAAGTGATGACTTCTGGGCAGTACTAAGTCGAGTATTGGTGCTGAGATACATCTAGGATTTGCTGCCTATCTTGAGGAAGTGCTCAGCCTCCACAACACGGCATAGACAGATGTGGTGGCACATCATCTCTGGAGCTCCTCTGAGCTCAGCTAAGTATGGGGCTGCTTCCAGTTCCAAGTGATGTCCAGGCCCTAGATGAAGTAAGACAGTGTGAATCCTTCCTGCTCCTTGCAGCCAACCAGTTTGACCGCAGTTAACACTGAGGCTTACCAAATACTTCAGAGCATCACCACATGGGGAGGTATCACTGTACCCAGTGGGAACTGAGTCAGAATGACTATGCAGAGAAGTGGAGCCAGAAACCAGGTCTGCTCACCCCCACTCTCTCTCATCATTTTTTGTCACCTTCCCATGGCAAACCTGACAGCACCACTCCAAAGCAGGTCTCCACTTGCAGCTTACCTTGGTTTGCATGATGCTGGTAGCTCTTCCCTCCCCAGGGCTGTCCCAGTACAGCAGCGATCCCCACACGGAGTGGGATCTGAGCACTTACTCAACGAGGAACCAAGTGCTGGAGGCCATGAGGAACCTGCGGTACAAGGGTGGCAACACCTTCACAGGTAACTCCATCCCACAAGCCTGCCTCATCTGTGTGGCTGCAGGGCAAGAAACTGTGCCCATGGGATCACCTCCATGGAGACCAAGGCCACTGGGGGCAGAGAGAAGAGTAAAGGTTGCCCATGAGGCTGTAGCTCTCCATGCATCTCTGCTCCTCCCCAGGTCTGGCACTGACCCACGTCCTGGAGCAGAACCTGAAACCAGATGCAGGTGCCCGGCTGGAGGCTAAGAAGTTGGTAATCCTCTTGACTGATGGTAAATCCCAGGATGATGCAAACCCGGCTGCTCAGACCTTGAAAAACCTGGGCATAGAGATATTTGCTGTTGGTAAGATCACAGCTATTGATAAGCCAACCTATTCTGGATCTCCAAATGAAAGCTTATGTTCCCTCAGCTTTGACAGAAGCATCCTGGCATGTTTGGGTGGTGGGTAAGACCTCATTATATTGTGGCTGAGATGAAAATGAACTAATTTATTCAACAATGTCTCCTCAAAGGGAATTTTGTTTAGAAAAAGCTCTCCTTCACTGGAGATCCTTCACACCTCCCATCTCACACCTCATAAAGACCTTTGTGAGCCTAAGAGACCTGTGCCAGAAGAACAACATTCTCAGCTGTGGAATTAGGCAGGAGAAAATTGTCTTGGGGAGGGCAGGAGCCCTCCTCTGTAATTACTGCCTCTTGCAGCTTTCCATTTCTCTGGATAATAACATTATCTGCTCTTTGCTATCCAACAGCAATAATGAGACACAAAATGGCCTTGAGCAGCTCTGGCCTTGATGACTAAACAAGTTTGCTAGGGACTAATGAACGGACAATAAAGTTACATAGAAAACTCACATAAAAATGCAGTTTCCAAACCTTGAAGTGCTAACTGATGTCATGAAGGCACCAGCAAAGGTTTATTGCTTAGGGGTTATAGCTAAGTGGTTGATGCTGTTTCTTCTTCCATGGACTCCATGGAGCTGCTGAACTTCAGCTGAACATTGTGCAACACCACAGACTAACATCTGAGCATCTGACACCACTTGGAGATTGGCTCCTGCATGGGGTCTTTGTCTTTCCTCCCCAGTTAGAGGAAGATATGTGGTTTGGTCCTTAGACATCAGGATCTGAGTATTAATCTTAAAAGCTCCTTGGTTCTCACTGCTAGAGCAAGGGGGAAGGAAGCTAGCAGAGCTGATAAAGTAGTGGTCCTGGACTTGAGAAACCAGGTGGGATGCCTGCCTGGGGATGGAACCACTTGGGCAATGTAGGGGAACCTTGAACCTATCACTGGGAAGCAAAATCAGTTGTATACTGTGGGGCTTGGGCTGCAGGGGGTTAATGAGGGTGCAGAGCAAAAGGGTAGGGATGAAGAATGCTGTGATGGTAAAGTTCTGCTAAATAAATTATCTGCTCTTTGCTCATCCTTGACACTCCTGAAAGGCAATGTGGTGTTCTGATGAGCAACAGGCTCTGTGGGGAGTGCTGGCTCGTCATAAATATAAAATTGCTGTTTATTCATTCATTCATTCATTTCCCTTCTTTATGCCACTGCTTCTTAGGGTGAAAAAATAACTGCCTGCCTGGTAGTAAAGGCTGCAAGTGATGAAGAGGCAGGAAAATGCAAGGAGGATTCATTAGCCTGTCTCCAGGCCACAAAAGACCTTCTGAGCCCACAGAGTTGAAAGTCTGTTCCAGGTTGGACTGAGGCTGTTGCCCAGTCAGGAAAGCCCAAGGCCATTCTCAGATGCCACCACCTCAGTGGAACGACTATGGGGCTCTGCCTGGAAAGCAGGGTGATGGTGGACACACCCTGCCCCTGAAAAAAGGCAGAAGCAGGAGGCAGAAGCTGCTCCTCTGGGAAAGTTTTCTGAGTCTCATTTTCTGCTCTGGTTGCAGGGGTGAAGAATGCAGATGAAGCAGAGCTGAAGCAGGTGGCCTCGGAGCCACTGGAGCTCACCGTGTACAACGTGCTGGATTTCCCTCTGCTGAGCTCTCTGGTTGGCAAGCTCACCCGGGTCCTGTGTGCCAGAATCAAAGAGAAGAGCAACAAGGAAGCTGCAGGTGAGGCGTTACCCCCTTAGTGCAGGCTGAGCTTCCTTCTGCTCACCACTCACCTTCCTTGCCTCTAGGGTTGACCCCTTCTCATGTTTTTCCTCCGTGAGCTCCACCACTCTGTCAGCACCACCTAACTCTCCTCCTCTGCTGATCTTGCTCAGTTCTCTGGCTTCCTGACAATGGTCCTTGCCACATCAAAGTCTTGGCCAGTTTCTCCTGTGATCATTGTCTTCTGCAATGCCCTCTGAGTGCAGCTCTTCCACTGCAGCCACCCTGCTGTCTCTAACAAGTGACAGAAGGACCTGACTTGTAGATGTTTCCATTCTGATGCTCTTGGTTTAGCCATCTGCCTTTGGCTTGCAGCCAATACAGACAACAGCCATTGCTACCAGGAGTTTGGATAACTCTTGATGGATATAATCACCTAATGACAATAGCTACCACTGTAGGGATGAGGGGACACCTTTTCCATTATCATAGGGTGTGAAAAAATGTGTTGTGACCATCTCTCTTTCTGAGGCTCTTCCAAGGGGAGGCACAGAAAGCAGAAGAGCTAATTAGAGAATATATTAAGGGGGAATATACGGAGGAAATATGGAGGTAGGAAGAGGACATCTCAACATTCTTTTTCTCCATGCTTCACTTATATGATGGAGCTCTGGGACATTTTCCAGTGAAAACCAAATAGCCTCTTTCTTTCCTTTGCTAGCCTGCAGCTTGTATGATGAACAAGATAATGAAGAGCCACTCCAGGTATTGGCTTAGATCCTCAGGAGGAATAATGTGCACATATTTCTGTCTCTCTCTGCTCTAAGATTGCCTAAGGAGAATGAGAAAGTCTAACTTTGAAGCACATTTTTATTTCAGTGCTCAGGAGGTGCATAGAAATCAGTTGATTCCTCCGTATTAATTTGTACTTGTTTGATACAGTTAGACATTGTTCAAAGGTGCAGATCAGGCTGCTCAAAGAAGAAACCAAACTAACTTCTGCTTGTTCAGTTTGAGAAATTCTCTTTTGGGTACAGGAGAAAATGCAGATTTGGGTTGAAGAAAAACAATTCCCAGCACCTGGCATGATGCAGAGCTTGTTCTCCATGGAGTGTTTATGTTCTCTGTATGCTTGGATTTAAAAGTATTTATTTCAGAGCAGTTCAGAACAGTTTCTGTACTCTATAGGGAAGGAAATTGTAATTTGATTGGAGAAATTTCACTCACATTTACGAGCTGGAAAACAGCCTTGGCACAGGAAGTCTGAAATCAAGTGAATAGCTGTGTTTTGCACTCCTAGGCAGCACTGTGAAAGATATCCCTGTGAACACTGGTACCCAGCTGAGTCCAACTGACCTGAAAATATCAGCTGTGACCTCCAAGAGCATGCACTTGACCTGGAGTCCTCCTCTGAGACCACCAAAGAAATATCAGATTGTGTATTACCCATCTAAGGGTGGAGTCCCCAAAGAGGTGAGAGACCTTTCTCCAGTCACCTGAGACTGCAGTGTCTTCCAGGTGATGGCTGGGAATTTTAGTAGACTTGAGTAGATAAAGAGAAGAGGGTAGAGATGTGGTTCTTGTGGGACATCTACAGATCTGCACAAGGAAGCTGTGCTCGCCAGGAGATGCCACTTCAACCATCCCTTTGCTAAAGAGCAGCTGGCAGCTCCCCATCTTGACAGCCCTCCTTTGTGCTTCCAGGTGGTTTTGGATGGAGCAGTGTCCTCTTTGCAGCTTTCTAATCTGACCTCACACACGGAGTATCTGGTGTCAGTGTTTCCTGTTTATGACACAGCTGTTGGGGATGGACTGAGAGGTGTCACCTCCACATGTAGGTCGTGAGTAGAGAGATTTATGCCTGTGAACATGCCTGTGAACCAAGCTCTTTCATTGTCACCAGCTCAAACTGGAGCTTGACATCGGGTTTTTCCCCCTCCCTCAAGTTCAGTCTGTCTACAGCCGTCTCCATGCATGGAGATGCTCAGAACTTGACCAGACAAGTTCCTGAGGAACCTGCTCTTTGAGCAGTACATTGGACCAGAGACCTTCAGAGACCCCTTTTCAGCTCTTATTCTGCAAAGGAGACCACTGACATGGCACCAACACACCATGCTAGAAATATCTTCCCACCTCTTGCCACTTCATTATCCTTGGGCTCCAAGGGAATTAAACATCCTCTTTGCATAAGTGGTTGTCCCACTGTGGTAGATGTGTGGTAGACATGCACCAGCTTGCAGCAGTTGTTGCAAAACCAGATCTCTTCTAGGGTTCAACCTTTCACAGACCTCATGCACTGAAGATATCTTTCTGCCTTTTTTTCCCCCTTCAGTGCCTTTGTCTTCTCCTCGCTCCCTGCGAGTCTCTGAGCTGAGCCACAACAGCATCAGGTTGAGCTGGAGGGCTGCCCAGGGAGCCACACAGTACCTGGTGCTCTGCTCTGCAGCTCCTGATGGAGCAGAGGACTACACGATGGAGGTAGAGTTCATGAGAACTTCTTCTGAAGGAAAGGCACCAAGGAGTCCTTATAGTGACTTTCCAATGCCTGAAGGGGGGCCTGCAGGAGAGCTGGAGAGGGACTTTTTGTAACGGTCTGTGGTGACAGAACAAGGTTAATGGTTTTAAGGACAAAGGGCAATGGTTTGAAACTAGAGCAGAATAGATTTAGATTGGACATTGGGAAGAAGTTCTTTGCTATGAGGGTGGTGAGGCACTGGAACAGGCTGCCCAGAGAAGTTGCAGACACCTCATCCCTGAAAGTTTTTAAGACCAGGCCGGATGAGGCTTTGAGCAGGCTGGGCTAATGGCAGGTTGGAACTAGATCTTTAAGGGCCCCTCCAACTCAAACCATTCTATGATTCTATGAATTAAAAGCAAAAAGGGCAGGGGGAGCAGGTATGGCCCCTGACTCAGATTGTCCCCATGAGTGCATAGCAGTAGGAACAATTCCAGGTTTTCATATCCTCTGCAGTGCAGAACTGTGGATTTTTGTTACGATTCACAACACTCCAACAGAGGCCAACATTCAAAGTTGCATTTTATCATCTTAGAACAGCAGATAGTTGACCTACTCACTGTAAGGGTTCAATGCCCAAAGACTATAGGATGGCTGCAAAACCAGCATTAAAATGTCTCCAGCCTTTTATAAAGCTGGGCTGAGTTGTGTGCAGGCTCCTAGAAGCCCCCAGGCAGAGTTCTGCAGCCAGTAGTGAGCCGAGCTGTGGCTGTGCTGCGTTAGCAGCAGGTGGCAGCAACCAGGCTGCTGTGGGGCTGCTTGCAGCAGGCAACGCTTCTGCAAGAGCTTCCCCTGGGTCTGAGCATGTCCCCTGATCCAGCCCAGAACAACGACAGCAACAGCATTTTCCTGTAAGAGACTTAGATCTCTATGGAACAGTGTGAGAGAATCATAGACTTGTGTTAGTTACAAGAGATCTTTAAGATAATTAAGTCCAACCCTTAACTCAGCACTGACAGGTCACCACTAAACCATGGCCCTCAGCACCACCACATCTACACAGCTTTTCAATCCCTTCAGGGGTGGAGAATCCACCACTGCTCTGGGCAGCGTGTTGCAGGGCTTGACAACCCTTGCGGGGAAGAAATTTTCCCCAGTATCCAACTAAACCTCCACTGGTGCAACTTGAGGCTATTTCCTCTTGTCCAACCCCTTGTTACTAGGGAGAAGAGACCAACCCCCACCTTACTCCAGCCTCCACTGCAAGAGTGGTCAGGGATTGGAACAAGCTGCCCAGGCAGGTGGTGGAGTCACCATCCCTGGAGGCGTCCAGGAAATGTTTAGTGGCCATGGCAGTGTAGGGTTGCCTCTTGGGCTTGACCTTAGAGGTCTTTCCCAACTGAAACAATTCTGTGATTCTAAGAATTTCTTCACAGAAAGGGTTCTGAGGCATTGGAAAGCCTTCTCCAGGGAGCTGGTGGAGTCCCCATTCCTGGAGGTGTTTAGGAGTTCTGCAGAATTAGTGCTTAGGCTCAGAATTAGTGCTTAGTGGTTTAGTCAAGGACCTGTCAGTGTTGGGCTAATGATTGAAGTCTGAAAAGTCTTTTCTGATCTAGACAGTTCTGGGGTTCTGTGATGTCTCTGTTGACAGGTGAAGGTGGCCCAGCCTGAGGTCCTGCTGGAAGGGCTGTCCCCCAGTACAGAGTACTCCGTGGCAGTGTACGCCATGCATGGAGAAGATGTGAGCGACCCAGCCAGCATCCAGGAAACCACCTGTGAGTGCTGCTCCCCTGCTTGCTGCGTGGTTATGAAACACAAGGGTTACATGAGCTGCTTCCCATGTTGTGCATGAGGCCTTTAAATATGCTGCCAGATCTTAAGTGAGCAGTAGTCCCCAAGGGGATCTCTAATTTCATGGTGAGATGTTTAAAAAAGAGTGATTTTTTTCCTCCAGGGAAAAAATTACTCCTGAAAGAGCTCTTCCCTGATGTCTTTGTGGTCTAGGGGGAAAGGGGATTTTCTACTGCTTCTTCACCTAAAGCCCAGGTAGCCTTCCAAGACATTCCAAAGTCATAAAATTGTACAATGGTAGGGGTTGGAAAGGTCCTCCAGAGACCATTAAGTCAAATCCCCCTGCCAGAGCAGGTCACACAGGAACACATCCAGATAGGTCTTGAGATTCTTCAGAGAAGGAGACTCCACAGCCTCTCTGGGAAGCCTGCTCCAGGGCTCCAGCACCCTCACAGCAAATAATTTTTTCCTCATATTGAGGTGGAACTTCCTTCATGCTAGTTTGTATCCATTGCCCCTTGTCCTATCACAGGACACCACTGAAAAGAGCCTGGGCCCTGCTTCTTGCCCCTCACCCTTCAGGTATTTGCAAACATTAGTAACATCTCTCAGTCTTCTCTTCTCCAGGCTGAACTGCCCCAGGGCTCTCAGCCTGTCCTCATCAGACAGGTGTTCCAGTCCCTACATCATCCTCACAGCCTCCATTGGACACGCTCTACTATATCCCTGTCCCTCTTGAACTGGGGAGCTCATAATTGGACACAGTACTCCAGATGTGGTCTCACCAGGGCAGAGTAGATGTATGATATTGACCTAAGGAGAATATTTTCCCTCATGGTGAATGAGTCTCTTAGTTCAAGCAACAGGAGGCAACCAATGGCATTGCTGTCATGCAGCCTGTGAAACCTTGGAGTGCTGTCACTAACTGTTGTTGCAGTGGCCTTGAGTCCTCCCAGATACCTGAGCTTCTCTGAGCTCAGCCACGCGTCTGTCCGAGTCAGCTGGGAGGCTGCATCTCCGGCTGTGAAAGCTCACCGTGTCACCTATGTTTCTAGCAGAGGGAGCAATGCTGGGGAGGTGAGTCCTCAAGGGGCTGGTGGAAGGGAAAAGTACTTGGGAGGTCGGATACTGTCTTGTTCTCCTCCAGCTGTGTGGTTCAGGGAGGGGTTATCTGCTGGGAGTATTTTGACTCTGGAAAGGAGACTTTTGATGGAGTAGCCATCCCCAGGGCAGCCTCCTCTGCAGCTGTTCCCATGCTCCTCTCCAAATCACAGAATTGGTTTGGGTTGAAGGGACACTTAAAGGTCATCCATTTCAGCCCCTCTGCAGCCAGCAGAGATCTGCAGCTACAGCAGGTTGTCCAGAACCCCTGACAACCTGACATGAGTTGGTGCCAGGGACGGGGCAGCTCCCATCTCTCTAGGCAACCTGGGCCAGTGCCTCACCACCATCAGTGTAAAACATTTCCTCCTTCAGTCTGAATCTCCCTCTTCGAGTTCAGACCATCACCCTTTGTCCTGGCACAACAGGCCCTGCTCAAAACCCTCTCCCCAGATTTGTTATTGGCCACTTTAAGTTCTGAAAGGCCACCAGAAGGTCTTCCTGGAGCCTTCTCTTCTCTAGGCTGAACAACCCCAACTCTCTCAGCCTTTCTCACACAATACTCTCACATCTCCACTGCAGATGGAAGTTCCTGGTGCTGCAACATCTGCTGTCCTCAGACCATTGTCCTCCCTCACCCAATACTTCATCAGTGTCAGATCTACATATGATGAAGGCGACTCCTTTCCAATTACTGGCAATGTTACCACCTGTAAGTAGGGAATGGAAATGCTTTTTGGTCCCAGTAAGAGGTGACAAAATTGGTTTGTGTGTGTCTGAACTGGAATGATTAGAATCTTGGTCCCAGCAGCTGATGGCCACAACCCTTGCACAAACTCCAGATGACTGTTGTTGTCTGTGGGTGGAACATGTCCAACTGCGTTATGTTTAAAATGAGGTGGAAGGAACAAAGAAAGGAAGCAGATAAAGAAGCAGCATGATGCATCACTGACTTCTGTGTCCTCCTAGTCTTCTCCCCTTTGCAGTACCAGTGTGATATGTGTCCTCTCCACAAATGAGATAATCCTTCTTAATTAAGGCTTATAAAAATAATGTACCCCTCTCTGTCCTGATGGCTCTTGTCATATGGGTCTGAAGATGTGAGAGACAGGCTGGTCTCAGACATCTGCCTGGTTGATGTTTTGCTCCCCAGCCATCTGCTCCCCACCTTGGCTCTCATGAGCACTGTCAGCATCCTCACTTCAACTCATTTTCCTTCTTCATCCCCCAGTAAAGGTCCCCTCACCTCGTGCACTGAAGGTCACTGAGCTCTCTGGGAACAGCCTCCGACTGCAGTGGGAAGCTGTGGCTGCCTCCGATGTTGTTGTCTACCAGATCAAATGGAGAACAGTCAGTGGAGAGAAGCCTCAGGAGGTATGGACACCCCTGCAGCTCTGGGGGGGCTGGGTTGGCTTTGTGCCTACTTGGTGGCGCTGAACCCACCTGCAAGAGTGGCACACAGTAATGTAAAACTATCCAGGTTAATGAGCAAGCAATTAAACAGTTCAGCACCCAGTTGAGCCTGGATTTGGCTCTGTTCATGGAGCAGTCACCTTGAGTGCTGGAAGCAGGAGGGGCAGAGGGAGTCCTGCAGGCTCTGAGAAGATTGCAGAAGTGTTCTGGGAAATCTCAAGGAGGAAATTCAATAGGGACAAGTAGAAAGTATTAAGCTTAGGCAGGAATAATTAACTGCAGGTCTACAGGATGTAGAACAAATAGCTAAGAAGCAATTCAGTAGAAAAAGATCTGGGGTTGCAGAGACTCTTCAGCCCCCAGTGTCAAGTTCCTGTGGAGAAGACAGAGATAATGCTCCAGTATTTATAGCTGGAGGCGTTGCCTCTAAGATGAGTAAAGCAACTTTTCTTCAGTACTGGTAAGCACTGGGATACTGCTCTTCAAGAAGGGTGAGGTCCAGCTGAGGAGCACACAAAGGAGAATGACTAGAGACAGAGCTGGTGCAGGACAGAGAGGGATGGACCAGGTGACCTCATCTCAAGCTCACCAGCAGTTTAAAGGGTGGTTTAAACACAAGAGTGTCTCATGCAGTGCTTCACATTTGGGCTGGACAATGTGTGTAGTGGGGCTTCTGTTTCCAGCACACCTAAAAGCTAGCAACTGAGCCAAAAGATTTCATGGTAGGGGTACGTGAACTGCCTTGTGTCAGAGCTCTGCACTGTGGTACTGAAGTAGCTGCTGAACAGAACTTGTCAGCAATGCATGGGCATCTGCTCTGCATTAATCAGGGCTGGGATTTTGCCTTTGGTGAGATGTGTGCAACCCTGAACAGCAGCAGACTTTGTCCCTGGAGACAAGAGCTAACTCATTTGTGCCTATGGGCAACCTGTGAGCCAGATGCTTGCATGGCATGAGTGAGCCTGGGGCTGCCTGGGATCTCGACTGACTCGTTTGCTCCCTTCCTACAGCTCTCCATTGCTGGAAATGTGGCCACTGCTGTCCTGCCAGACTTAGAGAAGAACACAGACTATAAAATATCCATCTGGGCCTATTACAAAGATGGTGCTCGAAGTGACACCGTTTCTGTTGAGCACAGGACCAGTAAGTGATTGATGCATCGTGTCCACAGGAATAACAAACAGAGCACAGAATGCCTCAGATCCTAGCATGGATCCTGCCTTCTCCATCTCTGAAAACCCAAACCTGAATGTCTAAAAGAGGTTGGAGGTACTTGGCATCTGCCTTACAGTGTTTGAATCTGTGTGAGAAGAAGAGGCTGAGCAAACGTGAGCAGGATGGTGAATCTGATACCCTTGCAATGAGCACAGGAATGGCTGAGAGAACTGAGGTTGTTCAGTCTGCAGAAGAGGAGGCTGAGGGGAAACCTCATTGCCCTCTACAACTCCCTCAAGGGAAGTGGGAGCCAGCTGGGGGTCAGTCTCTTCTCACATGCAACAAGTGACAGGACAAGAGGAAATGGGCTCAAGGCGTGCCAGGGGAGGTCCAGGCTGGATATTAGGAAAAATTTCTTCCCTGCAAGCGTGGTGAGGCACTGACACAGGCTGCCCAGGGAGGTGGTGCAGTCACCACCCTGGAGGTCTCTCAATGCCACCTGGATGTAGTGCCGAGGGATGTAGGTCAGTGTAGTGGCTTAGCAGCAGTGGTGAGGCTGTGAGCTCTAGGGGAGTGGTAGGACTTGATGACTTCAAAGGTCTCTTCCAACCTCAACAGCTCTATTACTCTATGGTGTTTCATGCAGAAGACTTTGCTTCCACCACCCCCTCCCCTCCCATCTTCTGTGTGGTGTACTGCTGCAAATGAATTGGCTTTCTGTGAGGTGTTCAGCTGAAGGTGTCACTCTGCTGCCTAATGAGTGTTTCCTGTTGGTAAAATACTGTCTGTCAAGGTGGGTGAGGATTTCTTCAGCTATGTCATTGCTGAGCTGTGCTTCATCCAAGGGTGCTCACAAAAATAAGAGAGAATCCTGCAGGCAGCCTCTGCCTTGGAGGCATTATCTAAATCTCACTTTGCGCAGGCAGGAGATGAGGTTAAAAAGTGGCACTCCCAGAGGTCCTCTTAATTAATATTGCCTGTTTAATGACTTTGTTGGCAGTGAGTGGAATGCAGTCCTTTCCTCCTCCACCTCTCAGCTCTCAGAATTGTGGGGTTTGGAAGATCACCCAGTCCAATCCTCTTGCCAAAGCAGGGCACCCACAGCAGCCTGCCCAGGATCACAATGGCCAGGGGGGTTTGGAAGCTCTGAAGAGAAGGAGGCTCCACAACCTCTCTGGGCAGCCTGCTCCAGGGCTCTGCACCCTCACAACAAACAACTTTCTCCTTAAATTCAAGTAAAACCTCTTGTGTTCCAGTTTGTGCCCGTTGCCCCTTGTCCTGTCCCTGGGCACCACTGACAAGCTCCTGGCCCCAGCCTCTTGCCCCCACACAGCTCCTTCAGTTCTTGCTGAACATTGCTCAGATCCCCTCTGGGGCTGCTCTTCTCCAGGCTCTTCACAGAGATGCTCCAGCCCCCTCAGCATCTCTGTTGCCTCTGCTGGACTCTGGCCAGTAGTTCCTCTTGAACTGAGGAGCCCAGAACTGGACCCAGTGCTCCAGATGTGGCTTCTCTAGGGCAGAGTAGAGGGGGAGGAGAACTTTTATTTAGAATTTAGAATAAACCAAACCAGGTTGGAAGAGACCTTCAAGATCATCATGTCCAACCCATCAACCAATCCAACCCACCCAAACAGCTAACCCATGGCACCAAGCACCCCATCAAGTCTCCTCCTGAACACCTCCAGTGATGGTGACTCCACCACCTCCTTGGGCAGCCCATTCCAATGGGCAATCACTCTTTCTGTATAGAACTTCTTCCTAACATCCAACCTGAACCTCCCCTGATGCAGCCTGAGACTGTGTCCTCTTGTTCTGGTACTGGCTTCCTGGGAGAAGAGACCATCATCTGCCTGTCTACAACCTCCCTTCAGGTAGTTGTAGAGAGTGATAAGGTCACCCCTGAGTCTCCTCTTTTCCAGGCTGAGCAATCCCAGCTCCTCAGTCTTTCCTCAAAGGGCTTGTGCTCCAAACCCCTCACCAACTTCATTGACCTTCTCTGGACTCGTTCCAGCAAGTCAACCTCCTTCCTAAACTGAGGGGCCCAGAACTGGACACAGTACTCGAGGTGTGGCCTAACCAGTGCAGTGTACAGGGGCAGAATGACCTCCCTGCTCCTGCTGGCCACACTGTTCCTGATGCAGGCCAGGACCTCCCTCAGCCTGGCCACACTCTTCTTAATGCACCCCAGAATACCATTGGCTTCTCAACATCTTTTGCAGAATAAACTCCTTTAGGCTGGTGTTGGACTGTTGAAGCTCATTGTAAATGGGGAGCTTGGAATAAGAAGCTGAGGTTTTATTAGTAATGAATAATAATAACATTTGTTTATGGAAAGCTGCCTCAGGAAGGTACCTAGGTGCTTCATGCTGAAAAAAGAAGAGATTAAGCATCCTAGAGGTGTGTGATGACAAAGGGGCTGTTGGAGCTGTTCAGAGGCTTCAGAAAATGAATGTGTGTATTGTAAGGTATGAATCAGAAAAAGTCAGAGGAGCTCCCTCAGCACTGCCAGTGACATGTGATGGTGCCCTCCCAGGCACACTTGAGCAGACCAGTCCTGGCTGGTGTTGGCACCCTGCTGCGACACGGAAGCCAATTTGATTTCTGCTTGTCAGCTGCTGTCCTTGTACAGGAGCAGGAATGCCCCAGGGAGGTCTGACTTTGTCTTGGTGTGTGAAGAAAGTAAAGTGCTCAAGGAAATGGGTGTGCAGCTGGGCAGACAAACTGGAGCCTCAGTGCCTGAGTGATGCTTGCACAGCACTCAAGCCAGTGCCATGCTTCTCAGGACCAATATTTGCAGCTGTAATCAATGTTTTAACGGTGACCCTTGGGTTTATAGTGGCTGTCCAGGGAGGTGGTGGAGTCACCATTCCTGGAGGTGTTCAAGAGGGGATTGGACGTGGCACTTGGTGCCATGGTTTAGTCACGAGGTCTATGGTGACAGGTTGGACTTGGTGATCTTTGAGGTCTCTTCCAACCTTGGTGATTCTGTGTGATTCTGTGAAGTACTTTTCATGACGGTGTCTAGAGACAGGACAAGGGGAAATGGTTTGAAGCTGAGGCAGAGCAGGGTTAGCCTTGAGATGAGGAAGAAGTTCTTCCATACAAGGCTAGTGGGATTCTGGAACAGGCTGCTCAGGGAGGCTGTGGCTGCCTCCTCCCTGGGGCTGTGGGAGTCAGGTTGGATGAGACCTTGAGCAGCTGATTCTGGCAGAGAGGGGCTCCTGCCGCTGGTGGGGAGGTTGGATTTCTGAGGTCTCTTCCAACCTGAGCCATTCTGTGATTCTATGATGTAGTCATTGCAGATGAATAAGACTCCAGAGTTTCACTTTTAGTTGAAAATATGCATGTGGTGCTGGTTAGAGCCAAGAGCAAGCAGGCTGAATTCCTCCTGTGGAGGAGCAGAGGTGCAAGAGGTAATGGAAGATGCAGATGGTGTCCTTCATGTCAGAGGTGCTTCTACCCTCCTGGGCAGCTTCAGAAGGTGACCTTACCCCTGACTGTCAGATCCATGCCATCGAAGTCTTCCACGTCCGGGGCCTTTCCAGAATAAACTCAACTCAGACGACTTTCCTTAACTTTCCCTTTCAAGTTGACTTTAGCAGAGGCTCCACTTACCTCAGCTGAAGGAGACAACCAATGCCAGCAGCAAAGCTGCAGATGCACAGCACAGCACTCAGAACAGTACTACTGAAGTGACTTCACCTCCCACAGTTGTTTTCTTCTTCACTTTACCTTGAGGTGATGCACAGCAACAGCCTCCAGCCTGATTCAGCTGCCAGCAGTCTTGGTTCAGCTGCAGTGGAAGCTGATTTTATACAGAAAAGGGAAGGAGGATCAATGAGGATACAAATGATCTTCCTCCAGCATGTGCTCTAAGGTCACCCTAGACTTTGCTGGGTGGGCAGAAGAGCCTTAAAGGTAAAACTGCAGAAGAGGAATCTCATAGCTTGCGTGTGTGCCCTTGACTCTTTTTAAGGCTCACCCATTGTTTTTAGTCTCTTCTGAATAAAATGCTTCCTTTTCTCTCTCCAAGACTGCTTTGCCTTCACAGTAGCATGGATTGAAGGCCAGATACATTTATGCAAAGCAAGACACTGCTTGGAAACAAACAAGTCTCCTTCTTTAGAGCTTTTCAAGACCTGTCTGGATGTGTACCTGTGTGCCCTGCTCTAGGTGATACCAAATGATCTCCAGAGTTCCCTTCCAGCCCCTACTATTCTATGAAACTCCAGGAGCAGGGGACCCCATGCTGCTGAACCCTTTGCTTGAACAGCAGATGGATGTACCTCCCTCTGCCTTTCCCTTACCAACTCAGGCTGTGCTCAGCCTTTGCCACCAGCTCCACACAGCAGGACCCCAGGGAAAGAAATGCATTTACATACTTAAAAATCACTCAGCTTTGCTCTCTGGTAAACCCTTTCCTCCAGCCATCACCTGTGTGGGGCCCTTCCACACATCATGGTGCAGGGCCAGAAGAGGGAGAGTAGCTAAGGCACTGATGTGATCCCTTCCCAGGGCTGTGGGTGTTGGCGTGAGGAGAGTCTGACAACACTGTTGTGTGCTGGCTGCTCTGGGGGAGGTTTCAGAATATTAAAAAACAGAAGGAAAAGGATGGAAAATCTTAGAAACGCTGATGGATTAATTTTGAAGAATGACCCAGGTTTAACCAGCAATCAAGATGTTTGTCCAGTATGCCTCCAGATCTTTGATGAAACCCAATTGCTGTTTGGGTCTCCAAGAAGGATATCCTTTGGTGTTTGTTCCTGATGTATACAAAGGATTTCTTTTCCTTGTGCTTCCAGGATTCTTCCCTCCTTCCAAGATTTTTTCCCCATGTCCTAGAAACTGAATTGTGGAATGCTTGAGTTGTGCTGTGCTATACTTTGTCAATTCATCCCTGCAGGATATGGTTTTTTTCTCTTTCCTGGCCCCCAGGGTGACTACTTCTGCTCTGAGCATTGGTTAACTAAACAGCAGAGCACTGAAGTGCTCAGAAGTGGGCTTGGAGGCAAGTGCTGCTGCTCCTCTTTGTGGGCACCTCATGGAATCATAGAAAGCACTGGCTTGGAATGGACCTCTAGAGGTCATCCAGTCCAACCCCATGCAGTCAGTAGGGACATCCCAACTAGAGCTGGTTGCTCAGAGCCACATCAAACCTGACCTTGAATGTTTCCAGGGATAGGACCCCCACCGCCTCCCAGGGCAACCTGTTCCAGTGTTTCAACACCCTCATGGTAAAGAACTTCCTTCTGATGTAAATCTCTACCTGCCTTTGATGCTTTAATCCCCACTGCAGATTCCCAGAGCCCACCCACCAGCCTCTTCATTGACTCTGAGACACCCACCAGCCTCCAGATCCACTGGACCCCTCCTGATGGCCGTGTACAGCACTACAGAATCACCTACCACCCCGTTTCTGATATTGGTACTCAGCAAACAGTAAGTCTCCAGCTCCTTTGTGGGTGACAGGTACTGGAGCAGAGAGGCATGGGGACAGTTTCCTGCCCAGGGGACCTCTGCCCATTCCAGGGGGGTTTTCCATAAAAGGAGCTGGTTTGCAAGACTACAAAACCAAATCTGTTTGCTTGACTTGCTGGTGTTTTGCTTTGTGAAGAGGACCTCAAGGCTTCTTTGTGATTAAAATATTTGTGTCCACCAAAGCTGCTAATAATGCAACTTTCTCCCCTCCCTGAACTGCTGTGGGGAATTCTCAGAGGCAGAGAGTTTGAGGATTAACCTACTGCCCCTCTAATTTAGGGCAGTTAAATATTAGCCTTTTAAACCCCAGCTTTTCTACTCAAACCCAGACTGGTTACCATATTCTAAGGCATTTCTGCTGCATTTGCATGGGGAATATTAGGGTCTTTCCAAAAGGTCTTAACAGGTTGTCCAGGGAGGCTGTGGATGCCCCCTCCCTGGAGGTGTTCAAGGCCAGGCTGGATGAAGCCTTGAACAACCTGAGCTGGTGGAGTCATTGCAGCTCATGGCAGGACTAGATGATCTTTAAGGTCTCTTCCAACCCCAGCTGTTCTATGTTTCTTCCCTTGGGCATGGCTGATCTGATGCCATTGCCCAGCCAGGCTTCCTTGTCTTGCTGAACTAAGCAGGGGTGCTGCTCTGAGCCTCAGAGTCCCAGGACTCACCACTAAAACTCCTCCATGTAATTCTGGGGTATGACTAAGGGCTATAACAGGAAGCCTGATGAAACCCTAACCCTTTTTCCACCCTGCTGTAGATCATGGCTTCTGGTAAAAGCAGCAGTGTGACCCTGCAGTCACTGCTGCCTGATCGAGCCTACAAGGTGCTGGTTTCTGCCATCCACTACACAGGAGAGAGCGAGAGCACAGCCACAACGGGGCGGACAGGTCAGTGCCTCAGCCAGGACCTGCATGTTGGGCCAGGACAGGGTGAGGTCAGAGACTAGGAAAAGTTTGTGTGCTGCAAGAGTGGTCAGGCACCGGAACAGGCTGCACAGGCAGGTGGTGGAGTCCCCATTCCTGGAGGTGTTCAAGAAACCTGTGGCCATGGCACTTGAGGACATGGTTTGGTGGCCATGGTGGTGTTGGGTAGGCAGTTGAGCTGGATGACCTTAGAGTTCTTTTCCAACCTTAATGATTCTATGATTCATCAGTCTTGAGGAAATCTCTATTGGGGCAGCAATGTCTTTGCTTGCATTAGGCTGTGGCCAAGGCCAGGGTTTGGCTCATCAGGGCAGGCTACTATCCTCGAAAAGGGAAAGTTCTGTCCCACTTCTCCTCTCCTCCTATGCATTATTTGCAATTTCAGGATGACCTGGGAGGGTTGCTGACCATCCAAGCATCACTATCCTGAATAACAGAGCTCATGTGTACTTTGCTTTCTCTTTCAGCTCCTGTGTTGTCTAAATTCCCTTCAATCCGAGGATTCATTCCATCCAAAGCAGAGGGTAAACCACCTCTTACAAAGTCTTGCTTTGCTGTTTTTTTCCACTATAAAATCATGCAGGGTGGGTTCTTCAGGGCAGGCAGGAGTGGGGATGTAATTTCTTCACAGATGTCTGTGGGGACTGTCCAAGGACAGCTGGAAACCACAGAACTTCTTCAAATCAGCTTCACTTACTAAAGAGACTAACAGCATTATTAGAGGCTTTCTGCACAACTGAACCAAAATGGAGCAAAGGGAAGGATGAGATGATGGAAATTAAAGTTCTCTGTAAAGTCCCTCATTAAATTTAATGAGCATATGCTCTCATACACCAAAACAAAGCAAACTGAGGGAAGGATTAGTCAGAAATGTTGAATTAACAGGGTTATAAAAAGTTGTTAAGAAGCAAATATTGGAATACAGATATTGGGGCTCTAATGCATTTCCCTGCCTGCTTGAAATCATTCCAAACAAAACTTCAGCTTTAAAATGTATCAAGGGAAGCCACAAAGGAAGAATGAAGCAGATTAGAGGAGAACATTTTAGCTTGTACCCAACAAAGAACACAGCAGAGAAAGTTTTCTAGTGGCTTAATGAGGAAATGTGTTGGTGTTCAGAGCAGAGTGAAAAGTCCTGTGAACTCTGAAGGAGAAAACAATCCTCCCCTAAGGCTGATGACTCACCTTGTAGAATTTAATAAAGCTGTTTGGCTAGGAGAGCTGAAAAGACAATAGGAGAAGTATTACATTCTCTGTGTTTTAGAAAGCAACTTCTTTAGGAAGGAGACGTGATGTGTGCTAATGCTGGGAAGAGTGTTGGATGTGCAATAAAACACTCAAATACTCAGATGTAACCAAATTATGGAGAGAAAGGATCTGATGTTGCAGAAGCGAGTGTTTATTGTACAGTGAAGAACTGCATTTGGCTGGGGACAAAAGCAAAACACCCCCCCCCCCCCCCAAACAAACAACAGAGAGAACAACAAGGCAGCAGGAATTCCAGGCTGGAAAGGCTACAAAAGATCTTCAAAGCAGAAGTGCAAACTGTCAATGTTAGGGATCCTCACCCTGGCTCTGATATGCTTTGTCTAAGTTGAGCATTGCCAGATCAAAGAGCTGTGGGCAATCCAAGTGCCTCCAGCCCGGGAGAGGAGGTGAAGATTGCCAGGGATGTCAGCAAGAAGTGGTCTGGGCAGGGGTCAGAAGGTGCTCCCAGACTCTCCAGCAGGGAAGTTAGATACCTGGTGAAGAGGCAAGTTCACAGCCTACTTATCTGACTTGAGGTGGATTTCTTTATTTCTCTTTGTTGTACTTCAGCTCTGAGCAATTGTTCACCTTTGGAGAGCTGGTTGCTTTCTGGAAGGGAGAGAGCAGCTTGTAGATGTTGGATCATAGAGAGCTCCAAAGGTCAGGTAGTCCAACCCCCTGCAGTGAGCAGGGTCATCCTCCTCTAGATCATGTTCAACATCTTTGTGGGTGCCATGGACAGGGGCATTGAGTGCACCTTCAGCAAGTTTGCTGATGACACCAAGCTGTGTGGTGCAGCAGACACGCTGGAGGGAAGGGAGGCCATCCAGAGGGACCTTGACAGGCTGGAGAGGTGGGCACAAGCCAACCTCATGAGGTTCAACAAGACCAAGTGCAGGGTCCTGCATCTGGGTGGAGGCAATCCCAGGCACAAATCCAGGCTGGGCAGTGACTGGCTGGAAAGCAGCCCTGAGGAGAGAGACTTGGGGGTGCTGGTGGATGAGAAGCTCAACAGGAGCTCACAATGTGCACTTGCAGCCCGCAAAGCCAATCAGATCCTGGGCTGCAGCAAGAGAATTGTGGCCAGCAGGTCAAGGGAGGTGATTCTCCCCCTCTACTCAGCTCTGCTGAGACCCCACTTGGAGTACTGTGTCCAGTTCTGGAGCTCCTATTACAAGAGGGATGTGGAGGTGCTGGAAGGTGTCCAGAGAAGGGCCACAAGGATGAGCAGAGGGCTGGAGCACCTCTCCTGTGAGGACAGACTGAAGGAGTTGGGGCTGTTCAGTCTGGAGAAGGCTTCAAGGTGTGGCCTTCCAGTATCTGAAGGAGGCCTACAAGAAGGCTGGGGAGGGACTGCTCAGGATCTCAGGTAGTGATAGGACCAGGGGGGATGGAATGAAGTTGGAAGTGGGGAGATTCAAGCTAGATGTGAGGAGGAAATTCTTCCCCATGAGAGTGGTGAAGCCCTGGAATGGGTTGTCCAGGGAGATGGTTGAGGCCCCGTCCCTGGAGGTGTTTAAGAGCAGGCTGGATGAGACTCTGGCCAGCCTGATCTAGTGTGGGGTGTCCCTGCCCGTGGCAGCAGGGTTGGAACTAGATGATCCTTGTGGTCCCTTCCAACCCTGACTGATATTATGATTCTATGTTGCTCAGAGCCCTGCTGAGCCTAAGATCATCCTGGATGCAGTACACTGCTCCTCAACCAACCGCTGGTCAAGCTCAGAGAGATGATTTGGAGGCTGAAGATTCAGTAACTGATTTCTTCACTAGTTTCCAGAAATCCCTTCAGTAGTTTTATACCCAACTCAAGAGGAATCTGCGGTGTATGTACAAAACTATGCCTCAGGGCGAATGATGGAGGTCATGGTAACTTGTAAGGCTTTATGGTTTAACTTTTTACATCAGCAGCCCCATGGCTATCAAAGCCATAGTTTTGGGAGCCCTTTCTTTGATGTATTTCAATCATAAAGAATGGCCTGAAACTCCTATAGGAATCTCAGGTTCCTCGGGGAGGGAGAGTGACACAAACACACACCTCCCCCTTTTCCCTTTTTCACATGTTTTACAAAAGTTAGGTATGGAAAACTGGAAGCCGGGTATGAAACGTCATTGATGCAACAACAGCAGTAGCAGGGCTGTAATGAAGCCTCAGGTATAATGATCTGCTGGATTCTATTATCCTGGTGACCTAGAAAAGCATTTATGAAATAGCTCATCTTGTCGAGTGGCCTTGATTGCTCAGGGACGTTCCTCCTTCTGCGTCAACCATTCCCTTCGTCCCAGCTCCATCTGGCATCCATGGCCTGGGATTTACATGGCAGCAGATAATTGACAGTTGTGTCCCTGTGCTGTTTGCTAAACCCCCCTCACCTGAGCCTCTTAACCAGGGTGACCCTGCCTGCCTCCAGTCCTGGTGCCCTCAGCACAAGAACAGGTTCAAAATCTGGAACTGCAGACATCTTTCCTGATTTCGTAACTCCACTGAAGCAGAGGCTACAGTGAAAGCACTGGTTTTGAAAAATAAATGAGAGTGTTTTGAAGTCTCTTTTTAAAGAGAACTTGCAGGACAGGCTGCTCTCTTGTATCTTGTATTGAAAGGTGCCAGGTGAGTTAGAAGAAAGTGATTGTGAAGAGGTTTGATGATGAAAGACTATTTTTACTTTTGTGATGAGCTAGCCAAGAAATAACCTTCATGTCTGCATACATATAAATTCTTTCCCCACCCAAAAAGGTCAAAGCCCAGGCTCTGATGTAGGCTACAGAATAGTCTAAGTTTTGGTGTCTTTTTCCATTGCTCTGCTTGGAGGAACTGTCTTCATTTTGCTTCCATAATCCCCTAGCATCTTGGTTTCCCCTAATAATTTTTCCCTTTGATTTTTTTGTCTCACAGCCTGCCCCATCATCAGCTCCACCAGAGGCTCCGTGCGAGGTACAGTGGCATAGCAACCCTCAGTGCTGCTGGGCTGGGATGTGGAAACACTCCCTGGGTCTGGCTTTTGAGGAATCTGAGCTGGTAGGGAAACGGTTTTCCTGTCCTGAGGGAGAAGGGGAAAATCTGAGAACTGAAATAGCAAACTATCCTTTATGAGTTTGAAGAATATCCTGCACTAACTGCACTGGTATGTTCCAACCGTTCCATCAGCTCTTGCTCTTGGATGTTACTGCCCAATGCCAGGATTCTCACTGGGCTTAAGGAAGCCAGGCTTCAAATGGCTGTTGAATTTCAAGAGTATTTCAGTTTCTAACTCATATAGAGTCCTTAAGGAAAACTCTCAGTCTGTCTCAAGATCACATTTGTATCCTCCAGAAGATGTACAGATACCCAAAGAGCTCTCTTGTAGTCAGGCTGTGGATGCTGTGGGGCCTGGAGCATCTCTGGATGAGGAAAGGCTGAGAGAGCTGAGGCTCTTGAACCTGGAAAAGAGCAGCCTGAGAGGGGATCTGCTCAATGCTCAGAAAGAGCTAAAGGGTAGGGGGCAAGAGGCTGGGGTCAGATTCCTGTCAGTGGTGCTCAGCAACAGGGATGGCCATTGTGATCCTGGGCAAGCTGCTGTGGGTGCCTTGCTTTGGCAGGGGGTTGGACTGGGGGATCTCCACAAGTCATTTCCAACCCTCACCACCCCGTGGTTCTGTGACTTTTCTAGGGTAGAAAGTTCCTATCTCCCCTGTCTGTGCTGTAACCCCTGCTTGTTCTCTCGGGGCTGTTGTGTGTATTTGTTCCTTAGAAAGCAATTGCCTATGAGCTGGTATCACCTCCTCCTTCCCAGAGAAGATTGTGATATGGGTGAGATTGGCTTCAGTTCTCAGCTCTGCTGTTACTCTGTGACTGAGTCACTTCATCTTTGCTCTGCTCCCAGCTCACAGGGATGTGCCTCCCCACCTGGGAGGCTCTCAATGGCTGCTGCTCTGTCCGTGGATGCAGAAGCCAAAGCAATCAAATCATAAAGCCATGACAAATGTTGTCCTCTCCTTCTCCTTGGCAAAGATGGCAGAGCAGCCCATTTCCTCAGCAGCTCACTGAAGCCATCCCCTGGCAGATTCACAACCTGATAACAAGATGATTCTATTACAATATGTTTGTCATTTATTTTCAGTCTTTACACAACAATATTTCCTTCATGATTTAAAGGAGCTTCCAGTGCCAGAGGCTCCATACCAGAGAGAAATGGCTCTCAAGTAGGTCTTTTCTCTTGGCAACCTCCCTAGTAGTATTGGAAAATGCAAAAGACCTCCAATCACCCTGGACCAACCCTCGGGCAAAATAAAAACTCAAGCCAAGAAATTGCAGCATATTCTAACCGATGAAGGGGTGAGGGAACACAAACTGAGAGCACCACATTGTAATGAAGTTGTAGCTTTCCCATTTGCTGCAGAATGAGCTATCTCCTTCATCCCAGCCTGCTGCAAACCCAGATAAGCTGAGAAAAAAGAATCCCAATTGCAAGATCTTGTCTTACTGAAGAGGAAACTGAAATGAGTAAATGACTTGGAGCTTTGATGATGAGCTGGGAGAATCAGATGAGGCTGCACGTGCAGGGAGGCGATGTCAGGGATGTCAGGGGAGAATCTCTGCAGACCACATAAGGCAGGTCACTCTTGGGTGTCACATGAAAACAGAGAGTCATGGGGAAGCTCATACTTTAAAGCTCTCCTTTAATTTCTCTGCCTCTTACATATAAAGCATTTCAGACAGAAATAATTCTCTCTCCCTGCTAGCAATTACTGGGCTGATTCCATGGCTTTTGAAGATAACATGTTTGCATCTAGCTGCAAAGGAGAAATGGTTGGAGTAACTGCTCTGCCATTTGTTTCTCATTCTGAAGACTTGCAAGCACAGTTGTGAAAGTCTCCATCCTTAGTCTGCTCTTCTCCAGGAGGAGGAAGTTACAGCAAATGTGTACAGACACAAACTCTTTTCCTTGGCTACCACTTGTGGAGTACCCTCCAGGCTTGCACTGGGTTTGCAGTGGGTGTTGTGTTGCCATAGTTGCCTTCTTTGTGCAAGCTAGAGGTTAACTCTACCCACTGCTCAATCATACTACTTCTGCACTCTTTTCTAATCACTTATTTTTCTGTTTTGCTTTATTCCAGGGTTTGATATGATGGAAATTTTTGGCTTAGTGGAGAAGGAATATGCCTCCATTAAGGGGGTAGCTATGGACCCATTCATATTCACTGGTTCCCGAACCTTCACCCTCTTCAGAGACATCCAGCTCACCCAGAGGACCAGGTGGGAATGGGGTTGTGACTGGTGGCATCTTCATCACCAGCCTCTTACATATACACTAGCCACGCTCACAGCAAAGGCGGATCATTGATTTGTGGATGAATGATGCGGCCCTATTGCCAACTTCAAGATGCTATCATAAATATTATGAGAGCCAGGAGTGTGCCCAGGTGGCAAAGGCAGCCAGCAGCTTCCTGGCCTGTATCAGGAGTGGTCTGGCCAGCAGGACCAGGGAGATGATTGCCCCCTGTACTCAGCACTGGTGAGGCCACACCTTGAGTCCTGGCTTCAGCACTGGAGCAGGCTGCAGGTTGTGGAGTCTCCTTCTCTGCAGAGATTCCAAACTCTCCTGGACCAAATCCTGAGCAACCTGCTGTGGGTGACTCTGCCTTACAAGGGTCTAGATGATCTCCAGAGGTCTCTTCCGACCCCCACCACTCTGTGATGCTATGGTCTCATAGCTGCACTCTGCAGCTTGATCCTTGTTAATGAGGGGGAATAACCCATCAACTCTGGGTTGTGACTTGGCCCTGTTGTGTTGCATGAGAAGCTTCTCCACATAGTCCCAAGCAGGCCAGGCAGCTCCCATGACCTCACTCGTTTTTCACAGCTGTGCTCAGGATTGACTCCTGACATTCAGTGCTACACTGCTGAAAGCTAGTTGCTGAGACCCTGGCTCAGCTCGATCTGGGTTAAAGCAGCAAAGCTTCTTGCAGTAAACAAAGCAGGGGAGACTCAGAGAACCCTTTGGTTTAAATACTTGGAAAACAATGGACAAAACCTTTTGGTCAGCTGCTATAATGCCTTTCCAAGGACATGACTCCTCCAGAAGCAGACAGGGGACTAAGAATCTGTGAATCAGTGCTGAAAAGATGCCTGATGGGTTGTGTATGTGTCCATGCAAAGGTGTCCTGCTTCAGATTACAGAGGTATTTCAGGCACAACCAATGTGACCTTCCTCTTTGACTCATCTCTCACCGCTGCTCCTATCCAGTGTGTCCTGATGGCTTTAGCAGCAGCTGCAGGGGGAGCTGGGTTGTGCCAGCAGCTGCTGATGGGCATCACTGCATGGCCAGTGCTGAGCCTAGATTCTGCAGAAGGCCTGGAGGGGACTTCTGTGTGCACTTGTGTATCCCTGAAAAGCATTTGGACTGATTTCAGCAAAGGCTCACCCCATGATACATGATGTCTGGTCGTCCTTCTTTAAAAGGAGACCTGGGAGTGGTTTGAAGCCTATCAGGGATGTTTTGTAAGCTGTCACTGGGCTCTGTTTGAAAAGCATTAAGGCTGTACTCACTGTGTGCCTTGGCATTCCCCAAGGCATCTCTGGCAGTGATGGACTGACACTGGCTGCTCCACCTGGGTCTCCACCCTGGCATGAGGGAAAGGTCCTTGAGGGCTCATCACTGAGCTCTAACTTCAACAGTCTGAAAAGGATGCACAAAATGGAGGCCAGGCTCTCTCCTGGTGTATCATGCTCAGCTCCCAAGGGTGAAACTGTTCCAGGCCACCTTCACAAAGACACATGGGTGGGCCCTATCTGTAGGATGAGAAACCACTTTGGGAGTGCTGGAGCAGGCTGTCCAGAGAGGCTGTGAAGTCTCCTTCTCTGGAGACTCTCAAAACCCACCTGGACGCACTCCTGTGCAACCTGCCCTAGGTGACCCTCCTTTAGCAGGGGGTTGGACACAATGATCTCCAGACATCCCTTCCAGCCCCTGTGGTTCAGTGATTCTGTGTTGCCTGCTGGCTCTCACTGCTTTAAGCCACTGATGCTCTCCTTGTTTGTCTCTCCCCAGTGATGTGCACCTCTTTGCAATCCCACCTGAGCACACCATCATCATTCTCCTGCGCCTCCTGCCTGACACCCCCAAGGAGCCCTTTGCCGTGTGGCAGGTTACAGACGAGGACTTCCAGCCCCTTCTTGGTCTTAACCTTGACCGTAAGCTTTCCTGCTGAACACCTTACACTCAGATATGTGCAGTCACTTCTGTCGGCAGCAGAGCTCATTGTGGCCTTCACTTGGGAAGTTTTAATGGGTTTGTTACAGAGCAGAGGTTTTGGCTGAGCTTCCTCAGTGCAGCCAGCATTGCATTTTAAATGCTGCACGGTGCAGTTAAAAGACTTATTGCCATTTTTAGTCCACTTGTGATACATTATTTATTTTTACATCATATTATTTTCCATTGTTTAGAAGTGTTTCATTAAAATATGCGAAGGCTTTCACCTAATTTCACCCTATTTACTTATTATTATTCGATATATTTGTCTGTTAATTCTGAGCTGTTATCTCTCCTGTTTTCCCTGTAGCCAGTAAGAAAACCTTGACCTATTTCAATCACGACTACAAGGCTGACTTACAGGAAGTCTCCTTTGACCAGCAGGAAGTGAAGAAGCTGTTCTATGGGAGCTTTCATAAGGTCCTTATCAAGAGAGGAGAAACATGACTTGGCATCTCACCCCAGGCTGGGAGTGTTATGCCATCAGGGGTGATGATTCAAGTGAGGAGTGATGGAACAGATGCTTTGCATCCAGGTTGTTAGGGACTGCCAAACCCATGTGATGGCTGAAGTTTGTCATTGTAAAGGATTAAGGTTCATCCTGTGTTCAAAATGTGGTTTCCAGCTATGGGTTCCTCTCCTTTTCCCCCAGAAACTCCAGGACTGTGGGGTTTTTAATAACCAGGAAGATATGGAAAATCAGCCTTTTTGTTTTAGAATTTGGGATTTTTGATAACCATTTAGTTCTGGGAGGATGAAAAAAACCCCAAGCCCTATGAGAAAGCCACCTTGTCCCTCACAATGGGTGTTTGTGGCTGTGTCCTCATGTCAAAGGTATTCCACCCAAATGAGCACTTTCTACCTGTATCTGTAGGCAGTCTCATCATTTAACTAGTTCTGAAACCTGAATTATTCAATACCACAACTCCAGCAAGGCTTCTGCCAAGGACATGTGAGAGCACTATCAGGGAAAAGTGCAGTGTTGCCCAGCAGACACAGCACATATCAAAACTTATTCCTGAGCCCCCTGGATCCATGTGCTCATTAAAACCACACTACCGGTAAGAGCAGCAGTCTGGGAGTTGGGCAGAGGTGTTGCTGTCTTTAAAAGACTCCACAGCTCATCATGGAGCTCCAACCCCTCTCTTCCCACCCACCGCCCAGGTGCACTTGGCTGTAAGCCACTTCAAGGTCAAACTCTACCTGGACTGCAAGAAAATAGCAGAGAAGCACATCCAGAGCCTTGGCAGCATCTCCACCGCTGGCTTCATCATGCTGGGGAAAGTGACAAGGACCAGAGGGCCCAGGAGTGGGTCTGCATCGGTGAGTCCCCCCCGGCACAGGCTGTGGGAAAGTGAAGGGAGGCTTCAATTTGGAGCTGGCAGGGGCTGGCAGATGGAGAGGAGAGGCAGTTCACATCCCTGTGGCTCAGAGTGCCTCTGAGTGCTGCTGTGACGCACGTCCTGATCCCACTGATCTCGGTGCTTTAATGAGCTTTCCCCCTCCACCTCCCACCTCTCTTGGAGGTCTGTGATCAGAGGCAACAGCAGGAGCACGTCCCAGAGGTGCTTTCAGCTGGCTGCATCATGTGGGGATTGGGGAAGGACAGATCCTGAACTGAGGTACTGAAGCAGACAGGAGCATTTGGGAATTGCCTCTGCAAGGGGATGCTGAGCACATCAGCCCCCTCCAAGTGACACTGGGAAAAGCCAGTGACAGGCTTGGATGTGTCTGTCTCCAGCCTGTTTGGGACTAGCTGAGCTAGCAGCATTTATCCATCTCCTAAGTAAATTTGATCCCCAGCCTGTGACTGAGAGGGCAGGAATCTGCTGTCCTTATCCCTCCCAAATTCTCCCTGCTAGCAGCTCAGCTGGACAGAAGTAGCATAGTAATGAACGGCTTCGTGCCATCCCTGCTGCCACCACCTTTCAAGCCCAACAAAGTTCCACATCTTCCATGGCTCAGCTGTCCTGGAGAAGACAGAGTGTCTCATTACTGCTTATTGTGGAACCTCATTTAATTTAAGAGAGCTTTAACTGCTGCTTGATCCATGGGGCTCATCTATCTCTGTATGCTGCATGGCACACTCTCTGGGCCCCACAGTTTCTCATTGTTAAATGCATGGAGTGGAATGGAAAATAGATGGGAAAATGGTGTCAAGGAAAGAAAAAAGTTCTCTGCCTCATTATTTTGGTTTGGCTCTGTGCAGTGTCTGCTCCTTCTTAATCAGGGCAGGAAGATGAGGCAGTTGTGAGGGATGTGATGAGAAAGACAGATCGGGCTTTCCTGGGAGGGGATCTCATTTGTCCTGGGGAATGCTGCTGACACCTTTACTCTTATCTCTGTGCCCCTAAGGGGAGCAAAGCAAGGCTTGCTTTCACATTGTGTTGATGCTGAAGCCCAATCGCTTGAGAACCTGCCTGCTGCTGTAGGATTCTGAGTCAGTTGGAGATTTTGCTTTTGCTGGTGTGAAGCTGCTGGCTGACTTGCTCAAAGACAAGCTTGGAGACCTGAGGGCTTGCAAACTACCTGAAGACTTGGGGATACTTTTTGGGGGCATAATTATAGCTGAGACTACATGGGTCTTGTCAAATCAACACTGGGGATTATTGAACCTACCTGAAGGGGGAAGAAACCTGGGGAGGGACTTTTTACAAGGCCTCGTGATAGGGTGAGGAACAATGGTTTTAAGCTGGAAGAGGGGAGATTTAGAAAGAAAATTCTTACAGTGAGAGGGGGAGACACTGGCACAGGCTGCCCAGGGAGGCTGTGGCTGCCTCCTCCCTGGAGGTGCTCAAGGCCAGGCTGGATGAGGCCCTGAGCAACCTGGGTTGGTGGGAGGTGTCCCTGCCCATGGCAGGGTGTTGGAACTGGATGGTCCTCAAGGTCACTTCCAACCCAACCCATTCTGTGAGTCTATGATTGTTAGCACTTGACCATCATGAGGTGTGGTGAAGTACCCTGTGTGCCAATGCTACTCTCATGTCAATCTCTCTTTTCCCCACAGTTCCAGCTGCAGTCATTGCAGATCATCTGTAGCAGTGTAGGGGCAGAAGAAGACAGATGCTGTGATCTCCCTGCACTGGTAAAGCATAGGGAGGACTCTGCTAATTGATAGGAAGCTGGGGATGATGGAATTGAAGTGACACTGCAAATGATTTTGATAGACTCAAGAGGGAAGCCATGTTTCCCCCTCTGGGGAATAACAATTACATATTTCTTGGTGAAGTGAACAAAACTGTTTGTTTCAAACCCTGATGCAGTGTCTGTTCCTCCTTTCATGACCTCGTCTGTGGCAGCAGCCCTGGCAGCCCTATGGCTTTGTTGAGACCCCAGCCCTGAGTCACATCATCCTCCTGCTCTTCTGCTCAGGTTTTCTTCTTGACACAGAGAGTTGCTATGTGGGGATCATAAATACTTAGCAAGCAGAAAATTATCTCCCAGTCTGTGTTATGCAAATTTCAGTCAGGGCTGGTTTGTATTTTTTGCCTCACTTTGTTATTTGACAGAAAAATCACTCAGTTGCACACAGAAATCTCTCAGTGGAGGAAAGAAACTTTCTGCTTCTCTCCAGCTGAAAGACTGGACTTTAAAACACTGAAAGTGTTACCTGTGACCCATCCTGCCCTTGCCACTTTGGCTTGCTTTCATTTCAGAGGGATGAGGAGACCTGCCCTACCTTAGCTCCTGCCTGCTCCTGTGCTTCTGGCCACCCAGGTTTGCCAGGACCTCCAGGTCCCCCTGTAAGTTTACCTTTCCACATAGTATTTTGCAGACACTGCCGTTGCTTCATGTTGTTTGGGCATGTCAGGCATGAGGATAATGCTCATGGGGGGCTCTGAGGCTTTAGAAGCATAGAATCATTTGGAAGAGTCCCTTGAGACCATCAAGTCCAATCATCAAGCCAGCACTGCCAAGCCCACCACTAAATCCTGCCCCTCAGCACCACATCCAATCCCTGCAGGGATGGGGACTCCACCGCTGCCTTGGCCAGCCTGGCCCAGGGCTTGACAACTCCTGTGAGGAATAAATTATTCCTAATGTCCAACCTAAACCTGCCCTGGTACAACTTGAGGCTCTTTCTTCTTGTCCTGTCTCAGGAAGTTGTGATGTCCTCCTCATGCCAGGGCAAGGCTGAGAGGTGCCCTTCAGATTTCAGATGTTGATGAAATAGGGAGGTGGCAAGATGGCAACACAACAGCTGCAGCTGGGAACAGGCTGAGCAGTTCCTGGTACCGCATTAATCCTCTTAGGAGAGGAAAACATGCCACCCTCAGTGTCTGCAGATTTCATGGGTTGGAAGCTCTGAAATTCTTTGTAAATACAAAACCAACCAAACAAAAAAGTGCCCCCCAAGCACTACAAACCTTCCTCCCTGGTTTCTGGGTTAAGAAGGAGCCATACAAGTGTCTATGTAGGTGGGCAGTGGCCAGCTTCTGTCCCCTAGGCTCCTGGTTACACTATTATAAAGATGATGATGTTGATTACAGCAGCTTTGTGTCCTGCTGGCAGGGCAGCCCTGGGAGGAGAGGACCTCAAGGGGAGCAGGGGCAGCCAGGACCCAAGGTGAGTCCTGATACCCAGCACTACCTCTGGCTTCATTTGCTTCAGACCGTGTCGAATGCTGCAGGAGTGCAGACTCCTCTGTGAGTGCAGCTGGATGGGTCTACTCCTGGTCTCCTTAGGCTGAGGATTGTCTACTGCACCAAGCAGAGACCAAACAGAGCCTTCAGAACCAACACAGTGAGAAGAATGGGGTCACTTATTACTAATTAAATGCTGAGATGGGCTTTGCAAAATTGAGAGGATGAGCTCGATTGTGCTGAACTGATGTGATGTGTGTGGTCAGCAATGGTCTCTGAAAGCAGCCTTGATGGGAAATGGTCAGTCCTTGTGCTGGGCTTGTTCTGGCTGCCCAGCCTCCAAACCAGACAGACTGGGACTGCTCTGGGGCAGAGCAGTGTGAGGAGCAAAGCTGAGCAAGAATCACACAAAGCCTTCAGGAGCAGCTCTGAGGTGAGCATAGGGAACGGATGGGTCTGAATGTCCAGACCTTGGGGACTAGAGTGCAAGTCCTCACTGCTCCAGTGATCAACGCAGGGCAGAGACAGCCCAGCCCACTGGGCCTCTTCTTTGGGGGGACATCTGGGAAAGCAGCATCCTTACAAGGGAGTGGTTTTGGGGAAGGAATGAGAATGGATGCAGATCTCAGCCATGGCTTGAGGAACACTTCTCTTTGCTCTATGGCCACTGTGAATAGAAGCAATGACACCTTCCCTGGGAAGGTGAACCATACTTTGCAAAGCGCCATCTGCAGCATGCTGTCTTCTCCCATGAGAGATACACCAAATCCTTGGATTTAAGGTAGCTGAGGTTACTAGAGATGCCCTCACTGCCCTGACTTCATCTTGAATCCTGCAGGTGATTCACTCTGACCTGGGTTGTGCAGTGCAGCCCATGTGGAGAGCAGCCAGTAATTGCTTTCTCTCCTGATGGATTCCATGTCTTTGGATATAGGGTGAACCAGGCCCACCTGGACAAGTAGGGCCAGAAGGTCCCAGTGGCCAGCAAGGCTCTCCAGGTTCCCAAGGAATCACGGTTCAGGGTCCTGTGGTATGTGATCTCTTCTACTGCCTGCTTTGGTCACTTGGTCTGTGCAGCTGGAACATGCCTCAGAGTCTGCAGGCAGCCCCCCCATGATCTGTGCATTTCCATCCTCCTTACTGACAGCTGAGCAGCTGCACTGGAGAGAGGTGATGACAATGCTCTTCATGCTGCCTAGACTTTACTCTTAGTCATTCTGACACAAAGCTGCTTTTGTCCAGACTCTCCCTAATGTGTCTTAAATGAAAACAGCCCAGTGGAGTATTCAGGCATTTTCCTTTGCAATCACCACTGTTCCTTGACAAGGAGGAGAGGTGGAGGCTACCCCATGGGATGGTGGAACCCCTACACACATGCTGGGCTTGTAAAATATCCTCTAGCCCCACATTTAGCAGGAACCACGTGGGATGTGGAGCAGCAGGGAGCTCTTTCTCTTGAGGGGTGCTGCAGTGTGTCTAACTGTGGCCTTCTGTTTGAATCCAAGGGACCACCAGGAATTAAAGGAGAGAAAGGAGACACTGGGAGCCCTGGCATGCAGGTAAGGGTAGGCACTAGGCCTTCTCACTGTCTCAGAGTTCTGCCATCTTTCCCACTGAAAGCCATACAACTGTTGCTGCTGTCTGCTTGGGAACTATCATTTTGGAGAATCACTGTCTCCAGTGATGGCATCAGTGAGTCAGTTGGTGAAACAAACACAGACCTGCCTGGAAGCTAGATGATACCATGGAATTAAAGGTGGGCTTGCTCTGTTTAGTGAAGGACTGTTTCTTCTTCCACCTTTTGCTTATGTCCCCTGTAACAAGATGAATTAGGGCAATGATAATCAGATGCCAGCTTAACCCAGCAATTCTGACTTGCAGGGCATTCCTGGCGTGCAGGGAGCTCCAGGCAAGGATGGTCTTCAAGGTGCAAAGGTAAAGTATCTCCTCTCTGAGTTTTCCTGTGTGGGTGCTTAAAATTCTGCTGTGAGCAGAGACCTGAAACCTCCTAACGCACTCAGTGCCATGCAAATGGTCAAAGCCAGGGCAGCTGGGGAAAACCCTCATGGGGTCATCTCAGGTTTGGCCAAGCTGGACCAGGTGCTGGCACGGACCAGGTGCCACCATCCTTGCTTGCTTGGCAGATGCATTTTTTACCCATTCCTAGCAAGTCTGGGTTAAAAAAGGCTCAGGGAAAAAACGCCTGGCTGCTTCCTAGGTCTCTTTGAATCTCCTCTTTGATAACTGCCTGGATTTGGCTTTGCAGGGGGTGCGAGGGCTAGAAGGAACAGCTGGGCCTCCAGGACCTCCTGGACCAAGGGTGAGTACTTGCTTTGAGTGAGCCATATTGAGACCTCTTCCCCAGCAGGGGCTTGTGGTTTCTGCTGACCAGCTGTCACCCAGAGGTGTCAGACCAGAAGCTCTTCTTGGGGTGCCACGGGGAATGCCTGGCACACTGAATAGTTGTCCAATTTCCCTGCCATTGGCAGTGTAAGAAGGAAAACCTTGGTTTCCTCTAGCAAGTTCTGAGGAAGCTTTGACTTTGCAAAGAGATTCTGGTTTTGCTCTGGGACCCTCAGCACAAGAAGATGAACCTGTTGGTCCAGAAAAAAACATCTAGATAGGTCTGTTTGCACTCTGCTGTACCCAGGATAGCAGAACCTGTTGATTTACATCCATCTCTGCTGATCTGAAGGCACCACAGCCCTTCCGAGCTCTGTAAAACAGTTACACTTCATTTTACAGGGGAAACTGACCCAAATTTGGGTTTAGATGATGAGTGGTGGAGCTGGTAGTTACTGATTTTCTCTGCTGAATTCTGAGGAACTAAGATGGAGACACAATAGTTGTGCTGAAGTTAGACATTAATGGGAGCTAAGATTCAAGTCCGCTCATAACTTGGGCTTGCTTATCCTGGGAAGATGTGGAATCAAAAGGCTTGAGCCTCAGCTTTCTAACTAAGGGGAAAGCTCTGAAGCCTTTAGGGCAGGCTCTGAAAGCTGCTCTGGTGCTGCCTTGAAGCCTTATTTAATTTTCACTGATCAGAAGAGCTGCTCATTGCTATTGAGCTGGGAAATTACAAAAGAAAGTATTTCTGCTGGTTGTTTTTGGCTTCTTTTTATCTTCCCTTTGTGGGTCCAAAGGGCACAGAAAATTCACAACGAGGAGGTGGCCAGAGAAGACACTTTCCACTTTCTGTGCTGCTGTGACTGTTGTAAAGTCTTAGAGATAAACACAGGTCTTGGAGGGAAAACAAAACATCAGCATGGGATTAGGAGGCTGAAGGAAAGGATTCTGCTCTGGGCTATGCTGAAATCTGAATCTGTAATGAAGGATCTAAATCCTGTAGGGTAAAAAAAAACACACTGCAACTTGCTGGCAAAGCTCAGCTTTGCTGGCTTGATCATAATTCAGACAGCAATAGGAAATTATGTGGACATGACTCATGCATGCTATACTCTTAATGCTGGACAAGGTACTGACATAAACCTGAAGGCTACAGTAACCTTGCTTGAGTCCTCGAAACTCAGACTGCTGGTGCCCCTGGAGCTGTAGGGAGATGTCAGCCTTGAAGAGACAAAGAAGAAAGTTATGAAGTAACTGGACTTTATCTGTGTCTTCTAATTAATGTCTGTAGGGTTTCCAAGGAGTGGCAGGCTCTCGAGGCAGCAGTGGAGAGAAGGGGCCTCCAGGTGATGTTGGGCCAACAGTAAGTTTCTGCTTTTGAGTCTCAAAGAAGGCCAAGACATGAAAGAACTGAGTGGAAACAAACTGTTCCTTCCCTCAGAGAGCTTTAATTCAAGCTCGTCCTTCTTAGGGAGCTGTCTGGATATGCAAAGCCTGTGCTACTGAACTGTGGAGAAACCATTTAACCAACCCCAGCTCCCTTGCTCTCTGTGGAGTCACTAGCTCCACAAAATCCAACATCCAAAAAAATGTCCGGGGTAAGATACTAAATAAAGCCAAGAGAGTCAGTCCTGAGCTGGAGTAACCAGCGCTGGGCTTGTAGGGGCAGCCTGGGGGGTAGGTGTTGAAGTTATTTCTTCTCAGATGTTAAAACCTACCTGCTAAGTTGGGAAATCTGTTCTAAGATTGCCTCTGAGGAATTTCTGCATCCCTGTTGATAGTGCTCTGTGTCACTGCTCCAACCACTGCTTTATGGTTACTTTTATTCTTTCTTTCCCATCCTCACAGGGGCTCCCTGGTCCAAAAGGAGAACGAGGAGAAAAAGTGAGTTTTTGTGGTGCTAGGCAGTGCTGTCTCTGTGTCCTACACCCAAAAGAGGGGATGCGGTGCCCTGCTTTGCGTGATATTCTCACAAGCATCACTCAAACCTTCCTAGCGTTACAGAAGTTCATGTACCTACAGTTTGTAGCCTTTCCATGCACCTGCACTGGTGGGGTATAAATGCTCCTGCAGCAGCCGAGAGGAGTCCTTCACATCCATTGTAGTAACGAGGAAGAAATTCCAAATGAAAATCTATTCTTTGCTGGGATGGAAAAACCAAACCCACACAACTTCACTGAGTTGCTCTGGTTTGATGTCTTGCAAGGAGGGGACTCGCTTGTGACAATCCTCTGGCATGCACCGGCACAGAGGCTTTGAGGTCAGGAGATCCATGCTGCCTTTGAAGGTGACTTTCCTGCAAGAAGAAGTTCTTCTCATCCTGAATTTTGACCAAAAAGAAATTCTATGTTTTTCCAGCAGTCTGAGTCTCCTCACCAAATTGATTTATGTGAATTAGGATTCAGGCAGGGCTGAGATTCTGTTGTCTCCAGTTAATGCTTAAGAATTACCATTGTTAACAACATTCTCCTTCCATTCCCATCACCTTCTCCTACTCTAGGCCTTTTATTTTATTCTCCCAATGGGTTAGAAGGGATCTGGCTGATGATCCACCCAGGGATGCCTATGGAACCATCATTTTTGGAAGTGCACAGCATGTTAGTCAGGGATTTCCACAGGGCCAGTGTTGATTTTTAAGCAGCTTTGTTGCCTTTTCTTCTCACTTGACTGCAACTTTCCTAAGGCCTCCTCACATGTGAGTTATTCAGAATACAGCAATAATCAATATTCATTAAAGATTTGGGCAAAGATAGGATATTGTGATATCTGATCACATGAAATGTTTTCCATATCACAGAGCATTGAGCTACAGCCTTAACATCTTTTCTGATAAAACTGGAGAGGGAATCTTGCTCTCCCCTCGTTAGCAGCCTCGGTAATTACTGAGATTGGGTCTGAGCTTTTTGATGTGCAGGAGAAAAGCAATTATTGATGTTTCCCAATTTCGATTTTATGGCTTCAGAGCTTGGTGATAAATAAAGCTGCACTTCACAGTAATTAATATCTCTGAAGCCCAAGCTGACAAAAAGAATGGGCAGAAAGTTTGTGAGTGTTGTGGTATTGATCCTTTTGAAAAGATATTAATACTGCCTTGCTTTTTAATTAAAAATAATCTCTCATTTCAGGGGGAGCCACAGTCCTTGGCCACCATTTACCAGGTCGTTAGCCAGGCTTGTGAGAGGATGATTCAAAGTGAGTATAAGCAGCCCGGCTCCCGGTGCTCGCACCTCTCCATCACTGGTGACAGCTTGAAGCTGTAGTGACCCAAGGAGCTCCTCCGAGAGCAAATGTCCCATTGCAGGTTCCAGCGCTGCATTCATTTTACTGAGTGGCATTAGCACAGTAAAACATGTGTCTGGAAAACCCTTTGGCACTGTGCAGAGGCTCCTTTATTTCTGAAATGGGAAAGCTTGAAAGCAGTTGGAAAGAAATTATTCTTTTGGTGATTGGTGCTGACTCCTCTTGAGACAAAGCTTGTCTGGAAAAGCTCCTGTGTGCTGTGATGCACAACGAGAAGCATCAGTTTGCCTGAGGTCAGGCAGCAAAATCATGATTCAGCTGCCCATCTTCTGGCTTTCTCACTTTGGACTGACAGCTGCTTAGCACTACCTGATCATTTTAAGTACCTTTTTAGAGAACATCCTTTGGTTGTGTCCTTTTTCCTGACTCTCTCAGCCAAGCAAACATTCATTTGCTGTCTTGCCTTCTCAGCTCATGTGTTGAAATTTGACTCATTCCTTCATGAACACACAAGGAAGCCAGTTCCTCTTTGGGAAGAAAGATTAAAACCAGGACAACCAGGACCACCAGGCCCTCCAGGTCCCCCTGGGAGCAACGGAGAAAGAGGAGAAAGTGGCATCCCTGGACAGCCAGGCAAAGATGGGTATCCTGGAGAAAGAGGTATGGGCAAAAGAGTTTGTGAAGTTTTGTTGTTTGGGATTTTTTTGGTTGTTGGCTGTTATTTGGGTTTGGTTGTTTTGTTTTGGTTTGGTTTGAGCTATATCTTTGCTATTTTAATTAAATGCTTTTGTGCCTTAGGCAGTACTGCAAAGAGAATCCATGACATTATCTCATCTCATCGCTTTCCCACTTCTAGGAAGAGAAACCTAAGTTAGCTCAAACAGTAGGGAAAAGACAGACACAGCTCACTGCTTGTGCAGGCTCTGTTTTAAGAGCAAGGCCAATTTTCCACCATGTGTAGATTTTGGGGGGTGAATAATTTAATTTTAGGGGGCAGGAGGCTTTTCCTGTAGAAAATGAAAAGAAACAGCACTTGGATGAAGATAGTGGTAGAACAGATCACCTCTGAGAAGAAATGATGAGTCTTGGGAAACACTGAAGGAAGGCTTGAGGCAGCTGAAGTAGTTCTGAAAAAGGAAGGAAGTTTCTGGAGCAGTAGTTCCCCCAACAATAGTAAACAAAATGAATGAATCTCATCTCAGAAAGTGACATCAGTTACTGTTCATGAGCTGAGTGAGTGCAGGATGGGAATAGGAATTGCCTGGCTTTGCAGACAGTGTTTGTCAGTGGCTCAAGTAATTATATGTCAAAATAAAGTGACAAACATTGGTTTCATCGGAGTCCCAGCACCTCCCAGTAACTAGAGACCTCCTGTTTAACTCCTCACTCTGACACTCTTCAGCCTTAGATGGCATCTGCAGAGCTTTCAGAGTGTCACTGAAAAGGATGTACCAACCTGCAGATGATTCCAGCCTGCTGAGCAAGGAGATGGGAGAAGACAGCTCTCACAGAGAAACAACCTGAAGGGCACAGCTGATCGAAATATCAATATCTTTGAGATGTGAACAATGGCATTTTGTCAAAATGCTTCTCTTTCCCTGAGCTGTGCTGCTGTCACAGCAGTTTCATGTGCAGACAGCCATCCCAGCTGGCCAGTGCTTGGCTGAGGAGACACTTCAGCTGTGTGATGGGTCTGATCCATGTGAAGAGCAGGGCACTGGACCTCACACTCAGGCCAGGGCACAAACATTCAGACCAGTTCTCTGAATTTCTATCTGGAAAAATCTCTATTTTCATCCATTCAGGCTGCAAATCAGTGCCAGCCTGAGCTCTGCTGGTCATGGACAAATGGCTGCTCTGGAAAAAAGGGGTGGGTGACCAGATAGAAGTCAATAAGAAGGGGTTTTCTCTATGATAGCAAGGGTTGTCGCGCTCCTCCAGCAACTAAGAGCCTGGTGGGGAGGCTGAAGGAGCATGAATTCAGGGTGAAATGTAAAATGCAGTGAAGTGAGACTTAGCTCTTCTCTTGGATCAGGTGCTCCAGGGCCCAAAGGAGAAAAAGGGATGGCTGGAGCCAATGAGGAAGGTATCCGAGGACCCAGAGGCAGAACAGGTAGAGTGACTACAACCCTTTTGTAATGAGCCAGTGGGGCCATCTGGAGCTCCACATTCAAAGAATCACAGAAACGTTAAGGTGGAAAAGACCTCCTGGTGGATGGTTTGACTCGATGATCTTAGAGGGGTTTTCCAACCTTAATGATTATTCCTCTCTGATTTCTTCTTCAGGCCCACCAGGAGAAGTTGTGCTGGGGAAACCAGGTCCAAAGGGTACCCCTGGGAATGCTGGTCCTCAAGGCTTTCCTGGTGTCAGAGGGCAGCCTGGGCAGTCTGGATATCCAGGGGGTTGTGATATCTCCGGGTGCTATGGGGCAGGTAGAAGAGGTAAGTTCTGACTACCTCAATACTAAAGTTACTATTTTATAGCTCTTCTCTGTGGTTACTCCCCTTATGCTAGGCAGAGACTTTTGCTCATGCTTCAGGCACTGCCAGCCCTGCAGAAGCCTCCTTTGCCAAGCACTCAGGATGATTCACATGGACAAAAGCCAGATCGATTGGCTGCTCCTCAGCCATCCTTCATGGATGCACACACAGAATTGCAGCAGTAGTTGAGCAGGAGTGATCATGGAAATACCTTCAGTTCTTAATGTCCTCAGCAATGTCTCCATGGTGGATAGAGAGGAGCAGTTCCTACACACACATCTCATAGAGGCTCAATTGTGCAAAATCTGGGCAAGGAAGATCAGTGGCACTGAACAGAGGATTAACAAGGGGAAAGATCTGAGACTGTGCTGTTCTGTACAGTGCTTTACAGAGATTTCTTTACAGAAATTCTTTAGAGCAAGAGTGGGGAGACACTGGCACAGGGTGCCCAGGGAGGTTGTGAATGCCTCTTCCCTGAAGGTGTGCAAAGGACGGCTGGATGAGGCCTTGAACAGCCTGGGCTGGTGGGAGTTGTCCCTGCCCTTGGCAGGGGAGTTGGAACTAGGTGATCTCTAAGGTCCCTTCCTACCCAAACTATTCTATGATTCCTTCTCAGTACATATCACTGATTTATTCCTTTGCTCAGTGGCCTCATCTCCTCTCCATACACAGATTTCATCCCCTGATGGCTGGTGTGCAGCAGCTGAAGATGTTTCTTTGCCCTGAAAAACTCTGGGAGAAAGCTCCACTGACTCCAGGAGGAGCAGCAACCTAAACACTAACTGTCTGTTTTAATGACCCATCCTTTCTGTATGGACAAGTCAACCAAACACCTAATACCACCAAAGCAGCCTGTATTCAGATGAGTCATTCATCTGCCCTGCAGCATCAGAGAACCACAGTGTTCAAAGTCACATTGTGTGTCCCATCCCCATGAGAGAGCCAGAGGTGCAGGCTGACAGCCTTGGAAGGAGAAGGAGTCATGTATTGAGCTCTCAGAAATTACAGATCACGTTTGCCCATTTGGCTGCTTGTTGTTCTTGGTCCCCAGCACAGAGACAAACAGCAACCTCATGCTCAAAGATGCAAATCCTCTGGAGCAAAGCTTCATCCTCTGTTGACAAGGTGATGAAGTCTAGCACCATTCTGACCACCCCTGTTGTTGACAGAATGCTGATGGCTTCCCCGCAGGGTTGTGATGTACATAAGCACCTCAGTGAGTGTGACAACCCTCCCACGATGGGACACACCTCACCATTTAGCCTCCTGCTTTGGGGCTTGGCAGCTGTCAAGCAAAGCCTTACATCAGAGAGAGCACAGCCATGGACTGAGAGGAGCTGGGGATTAACCTAATCATCTTCCATCTCTCCCTCCTGCAGCCTGAGTAGGTGCTTTGCATTTTATCAGGGAGAATATTGAATAGCTCTGGGTCTGACTTTTGTCTGTGTGACACGGAGGTAATTGTCATGTCACACCTCTTCCCTTGCTTGAGCCTGTGTCTAATATGTATCACAACAAACCCTACAGATACAGATCAAAATCCTCCTCTGCAATCCTTGCTTTGGGCTCTGCTTGGATACACCACTCCTGAACTGCTTCAGAAACAATTGTGACTGGGCTGTGATTTCAACCTGGAACAACAAAACATCTCTTTTTTAATTCTTCTTTTCCCATTTTTTCCTCTTTTATTTCCCCTCTCCCTCTCCTTCTCCCTCTCCTCTCTCCCTTCTTCTTCCACCTTTCCTCTCCTTTTCTAAAAAGCAAAATGAAGCAAATAATCATCAGCAGAGATTTTTTCAAAGAGGTTATGAGGCAAAAAGAAAAGAAAGAGCATCAGACCTTTTCCTGTGTGCTTAGGCAGGATGAGCACTCCCTGCAGCTCCTGGCAGACTGGTGGCTGGTGCTCAGAGGGTGATAGCCAACCTTTGAAAACTCAGCAGCAAAGAGATCCACATTTAATAAGTAGACTGTCAGCTAAACAGCAGAGTTTGACCTTAAGAAAATCAGGTTGCTTGCAGAAGGAATCCAAACATTATTTCTCCTTGTCATCATGGGAAAGTCCTACAGAATTAGGAAACTGCCAGAATCCCAGAAGGGACCTCTGGAGCACCTCTAGTCCAAGTCCTCTGCTAGGGCATGTTTGATTTGTCAGACTTGTCTGGGAGCCACCCTACAACACGGGTCACATCAACATACAGTTGCTGTATCCTGTAAGTATTTAATGTAGTCCTTGGCTTAATGGATGATCATTGTCTAGGAACACCCAAGAAATAATGGTTTCAGTCTGACACAATTTCCCTGTGGATTAGGTAGGAAAATGCATAGAAATATGCTGGTAGCAGGAACATTTCTGTTCACTTTGGAGCTTTCCAGAGCTGCTTTGACATATAAAATTGGTATTTTTCTAGCTTAGATGAAGTGTTGCCACAAAGCTCCAGCCAGAAGGAAAAGGAGAGGTAGAGGAGCTGAAGGACACAGAGCACTGGGAGGGTGGTGTTTGGAAAAGATGCATTGGTGGGACAGACACATAGGTGTTGTGGGGTTGTAGGTGTCTCTGTGCATACAACTGAAAGAGCTTTGGGTCTCTGTTTTCCCTATTCTCTGAAAAATGAAGATGTTCTGAAGACAAACCTACCAAACTTGGTGAAGTTGTGTTCAGAATGATTCTGCATTTAGCACTGGATATCAACCCCAGCCTGGTAGGGACAGAGCAGTGGGCAGGAAAAGCAAGGAGGTAAGAGTGGTCCCCTGCCCACAGAAAACAGTGTGTCCTGAAACCAGCCAACACAGCCTGAGAAGGTGAGAAGCTCAGTGGGGACCATCTGCATTTCACAGTAATTCTGCTTCCTCTGATTCACACCAGTGCAGCCAGTTCTGAACTTGCTGTTCTGCCTGTTCCAATCTAGATTCTGCAGCTGGCTTCAGACAGAGCTGATTGAGTTTCCTGTATCAAATCTTTTTTGGAAGTTACTGACATCTCCTCACTGCCTGCCTTTGGGATTTGGTTTGTTTGGTAGCATTTCAAGTGATGTTTGCTTTGTCTGATGGTTTCAGATACAAGTGAAGGGTCAGGCTTTAACAAAACTGGGTCCCTGAAGGGCAATTGATTAGGAGACAGACAACCTACACAAACAACTTCTACATTTATATCACTAAGCTTCATGCCATGAGTGCTTTTATTTACTTGAAATCACGAGTATTTAGTCCACCTGCTGTCACAGAGCATATGTGCAAGGGCTTTGTGACCCAGCTCCTGGAAGCCAAGGATCATTTCTGCTGAGAGATTTTAGCCACTGAGAGTGTCCCAATGCAGCAACGAATGTTGCTTGCTATTAAACAGCAAAAAGAGAAGATTTCAACAGTTGGATGTGGAGGGAGCTTGGGAGACCCTGCCCAGCACAAATTGTTAGTGAGGATCCAAGAGCTGGAGCATATCTGCTCTGAGGACAGGCTGAGGGAGCTGAGGGTGTTCAGCCTGGAGAAGACTCTGGGAGGAACCTTAGAGCTGCCTTCCAGTACATGAAGGGATCCTCCAGGAAGGCTGCAGAGGGACTTTTTGCAAAGGTGTCTAGAGACAGGACAGGGGGGAATGGTTTGAAGCTGAGGCAGAGCAGGGTTAGCATGGATCTGAGGAAGAAGTTCCTCAGTAGGAGGGTGCTGAGACCCTGGAATAGGCTGTCCAGGAAGGCTGTGGCTGCCTCCTGCCTGGGGCTATTCAAGGCCAGACAGATAAAATATCTTGTGTGCCCTATGGCTGGAAAGAAGACCAGAACAAAGGGAGCACTGGGAACCAGGAGAAAAAGGATGTAGGGAAAACCAGGAAAACAGTGGTAGATGAGGTTATTACTCTCAGGGTTTTATGCCTTTGGATGAGGGGGTAGAGTCAGTCATCAGCAAGTTTGCAGATGACACCAAGTTAGGAGCAGATGTTAGTCAGTTAGAGGGCAGAAAGGCTCTGCAGAGGGACCTCGACAGACTGGACAGATGGGCAGAATCCAATGGGATGGCATTCAACAAGTCCAAGTGCCGAGTGCTGCGCTTTGGCCACGGCAATCCCATGCAGAGCTACAGGCTGGGGTCAGAGTGGCTGAGAGCTCCCAAAGAGAGAGAGACCTGGGGGTACTGATTGACAGCTGCCTGAATATGAGCCAGCAGTGTGCCCAGGTGGCCAAGAAGGCCAATGGCATCCTGGCCTGCATTAAGGCCCCCAGCCTCCCCCCTGCCCCTCTCTGGCTGCCCCCAGAGATGGTCTAGTCATGGGGTCTGTGTTGATAGATTGGACTTGATGATCCTCGAGGTCTCTTCCAACCTTAGTTATATTTTGATACTGTGGTGGTCTTCTATTGCTGGAGTTGTACTGGTGGGGAAACACGAAATATCATGGTGAGGACACAATCTCTCCTTGACAAGTAAACCGGATCAGCATCTGTGTCTGCTTTTTGTGATGTCTTTGGGGTGTCCCAGCTTACTTGTGCACTCCCAGATGCAGCTGATTTGCTGTGAGCCTCTCCCAAAGCAGTTTTAGAGTGCCTGCTGTATCCCAGTCTTGCTTCCTCACCCCTATTCTGTTGTCAGCTTGCTTAGCCAAGTCCTAGGAATGAGTTCTGAGCTGAGAACACTGCAAATGTTAGCAGCCTGGCTGCATGCACTCTCCTGGAGTCTTTCATATGCTAAAACCTTCTCTCTTTGTGTTTCATGGGTTTGGAATTGCAGAATTATTCATTATTCTACAGTTATATTCTAGTTCTTGTCCCAGTTTTATTCCAGTTTCTGTTCATTGAATCCTCCTTAACAACCTCCAGGGTGGAATAACCTGGCTAAGACAGAGAAGCAGGCCTTGACTACTCCTTTCTCCCTTAGATTTTACAAGGAGGCACATCGGAAGCAGAGAGTAAGACTTTAGTCAGACTTCAAACTGGAGAACTCCCAATGCCATGGGAGAAGAAAGGGAGTTGCTGCTGTGTGGAAGATGTTCTGATGCTAGCACAACAAGGCTGCCCCTGACCTGCATCCCCCAAGTTTCTCCCCACACACCAGTAACACCTATGCAACTGGTTTCAGCTGTCACTCCTCATCTTGTCCTGGCACACCCTCTGATCCTGCAGTCCTGGTGACCCCTCGAGGACACAACCAGGTGCTTAGCACTCCTAATCATGCCTATGTTTTGGATGTGCTAATGGAGCAGGTGCACAGCGCTCTTTCCTTCTCCTCCTGCACGGCAGGGTGGCTCTGCCAGGGGCTGTACCATGTCCTTGCAAGGTGGTCTTGCTCGGTTCTTGTCATGATGCCACATTCTCCTTGAGATGCTGCAGGTCACACTGTGCACTGGCAACATCTTTTTGCAGAAAAGGTGAAGGTTTGAGATGGTCCCTTTGGTGTGAACATAGCACAGCCTGTGCATGCCCCTAATGAATTTCCCAATATGCCATCATCAGTATTTGGCTCTTAAATGTGTCCTTAGACCTTGATCAGTTCTGCTGCCCCCAAACAATTCCAGTTTCTAGAGAACTCTCACTGTACAGTTGGGGAAAAAAAACACCTGGGAAATGCAGGTGGGTTTAGTGCCCAAAGTGTGCATGCACAATCTGCTCCAGTGCTCCTGGGGCTGGGAGAGGGAGGAGGAAGCTGCAGTGGGAGCTCTGAACAGCAAGCATGGGCATTGCTGTGATCTGGCAATATGATGCTCCTGACCCAGCAATGCCCAGGGTCAAAAATATTTCCACCTTCATGATTATTTTATCAGTGGACTGGGAATGTGAAAAGGCACTGGAGAGGGTTCAGGCCACCTCTGTGACCCCAGCCTGTCCTCAGCACAGACCATAACCCAGCCCTGCCAATCCCCTCTGCGACGAGCAGCCTGGGCTGCAGACTGCAGCTGTGTTGTACATCTATGCACTAGACCTTGAAGATGTTTGGCATTGTTTTCCTTTCCTTGCCATAAGCAAACTCACTGCATGTGAAAAGGGATAAATTAGCATCTCTGAAGACAGAGTATCTCTATTCTGAAAACAAGCAAAGAGGAGCAGCAGCTTGGGTTCCCTCATCCTCCCTCCCTGTGTTGTGCCAGCACTGCTCTTTATGGAACCGGAGAGTAACCACCCCCTGCACCAGTACAGGTGACCTGGTGGAAAGCAGCTCTAGGGAGGACCCAGGACTGCTGGTAGGGAACAAGTCCACTGTGAGCCAGGAACATGCTCTTGTGGCCAAAAAGGTCGATGGGGGTGCATGAAGAATTGTGTGACCAGCAGATTGAGGGAAGCTCTCCTCCTCTGATCTGCCTTTCTGCAGCTGGAGCATTGCATCAACTTCTGGGATTCTCAGTTCAAGAGGGACAGGAAAATACTGAAGAGGGCTCAGTGGAGGGGCACAAAGTTGCTGAGGGGCCTGGAGAAGCTCTGTGAGGAGCAAAGGCTGAGAGCCCTGGGGCTGAGAGCCTGGAGAAGAGCAGCCCCAGAGGGGATCTGAGCGATGCTCAGCAAGAGCTAAGGAGTAGGGGGACAGGAGGCTGGGGCCAGGAGCTTGTCAGTGGTGCCCAGGGACAGGACAAGGGGCAAGGCACACAAACTGGAACCCAGGAGGTTTTACTTGAACTTAAGGAGAAAGTTGTTTATTGTGAGGTTGCACAGCCCTGGAGCAGGCTGCCCAGAGAGGTTGTGGAGTCTCCTTCTCTGCAGAGCTTCCAACCCCCCCTGCCTATTATGCTCCTGGGCAAGCTGCTGTGGGTGCCCTGCTGGAGCAGGGGACTGGGTGAGCTCCAGGGGTTTCACTTCCAGTATTGCTGTTACAATCCTATGCAGTTCTCTGCTGCTCACTGAGTCAGCTGGCATGAGCAAGCCTCATGTACGAGGCTACCATGTGGGGATGCCGTAGGTCTCACCCACCCCGGGTTATGGCTTCTACCAGGCCTTCTGTGCTGGCCTCCTACCAGCTCCTGCCTCTCACAGTGTGAGCTCTTCAATGCTCTGAAGGACCCAGACCTGCCTAGCAGTAAATTTCACAGAGGGCAGACAGCCCTGTACATGTCGATTGCATCTGTGAGGAGTGAAGGAGATGTTGTGTGAAGCTCAGAACCTCTCAGCTGCCAGGCTCAGCTTTGAGTCATGCAGTTATGGCAGGTCCTGGGGGAAACCTGTATTTTTAGGCTGTGTCTGCCTTTCCTCACACATGTTTGGAAGCTCTTCTGCAAGGACAAGATGTGCAAAAAAGGTTGGTTTAGTTTGGGTAGAATTGGTAAGAGCCCAGCTGCTGGAAGATCTGGTGGAATTCAAGGACACACTAGCTGTGATTTTGGCAAAGCAGCACTGTGAGCTCCCCAGTGTGGCTTTGTCTCCCATTTGGGTTTCCCCACATAATGACACCTCTCCTTATTTTCCTGCCCTGAATTTCTGCTGTGGCTTCCCCACATCTAAGCCTCTTCTTCACATACAGCAATGATTTTAGAGCTCAGGTTGACTCGCAGCAGCCATAACTTGGAACTAGGGAAATTTCCTTTAAAGAGCTAAACACTGAAGTGCTCCCAGCACAGTCCAAATCTTAACCCCAAATCGTCCCTTCATTAGCATGTCCCACCCTCAGATGTGGCCTCCATGGCTTCTGAAGCGGCCAAAGCAAAAGCTCTCAATAGAAAGCCCATGACTGCCATGCCAGTGATCACTGCTGGTTCCTTTGGGGCTGAGCTACCCCAAGCACTTCTTTCAGCCCTCCCAGTCTGTCCATCTTTACCAGCTGACCACAGACCACACCCTGCATAGGTATCCCAAACCTGCACCTTTATTTAGAACATGACTCACACAAGGACACATGGTCCTGAACCACTTCAGCATTTGGCTGGGCAGGGTACACTGAGGCCTCTGAAGACAACTGGAGCTAACTGCTTTGTAGATGTGAAGCCTCTTCTTGTGCTGCTTTAGGGAACAAGAGCGCTGCTGAGGAGATGCCAATGAATGCCACCATGCTATGTACAGACTTTAATAACTTTTTTTTCCCCTAAATTAGATGGAGGAGATGAAAATGGCTTGGCAAAATGATATGACCTTGATAAGTACACCTGGAAAGTATTCCCAGGAAGCTCTGGAGCGACTCAAGTGCAGACACACAGTGAATTATTCAAAGGGCTGCCTCCATTCCTCTGCTCCTGTCCTCTCCTTCCAGGTGAACTAAAATCCATAGAGTGGGATATACTTTTTCCCTTCAGGGCTTATATTCAGATCATTCCTGCCAACCATGGTGGGAGGAAGAGGCCAACAGTTCCCAGCAAGCACACAATGATGAACATCCAGAGGAAGATCCTGTCAATGACCATCGCAACGTACTTCCAGTCTTCCTTCACCTGGGAACACAGAGATCAAAGGCTGGTTATTGATATTGAATTGAGAGTCGTGCTTATGAGGACTATTGGTGCTGCATCCCAAACCAGGATATTTTCCTTTCAGTCCAGAGGTAGGAGAGGAAGGTCTCACTTACTTTTAGCAGTCCTAGATGAAGACAAAGGTGTATTCGACAAATCTCTGATGTGGGAGGCAGATTCCCAGACTGTGTGGATGTGTGTACAGGTGGAGTTCACACCTCCCCAGGGATATACCCCCTGAATAATTAAGCTCCTCTGCACACTCACTATCCCATTTTCCATGAGCTGTAACTGGATGTGCACATGAGGCTGCAATTTGAGCAGGGGGAGGGTGGGGAGAAAGAAATTACTCTTCTCCCTGTGCTTGTAAAGAGATTTGCTTACAGATTAATGAAGCCAAGCTCTTTTCTGTGAAGAGATTTACAGCTTTGGGTCCGTCAGGAGAGAAAATGAACCAGCAAATAAAAGAAATGGTCTTGCTCAGCCTGTTTTTTCTCTAGTCTTGTCCTTCTGTGAGAGGATTTTCCAGCAATTCCTCTCTGGGTCCAGTATTAATTGCTTCCATCAGGCATGAGTTGTAAATGGTTATTTCATTAAGTAAGAAGCCATATACTTAGGAAAACCTCTCTTATTTCACTGCTGCTATTAATTCCTTTCCCAGGAAGGGGACTGATCAGATGGCAAAGTTTTATTTGATATGGCTGCACCCTTTATAATTTCCTACAATACACCACTTGGTGATTAATAGCCCTGGGGGGCTGAAATTTGGCACACTGCCTCATTCTGCAGGGAAAACAGCTCAGCAGCAGCCAGCTCAAACCTCTCTGGTGGCCATGATTGCAGCAAGCCAGGAGTGGAGGGGTAAGGAGAAAGGGACTGTGCCATGCTGGGGCTGCTTGAGTGTACTCACCAGCCTGTGGCCCTGAGCAGCCAGGTAGGTTGGGCTGGGTCACCAGTGAAAAGCACAGTACCACAATAATCTATCACTAACCACAGAATCCCAGCATGGAGGGGGTAGGCACTGAGTTGCTGGAGCATGTCCAGAGAAGAGGAATGAAGCTGGTGAAGGATCTAGAGAACAACTTTTATGAGGAGCAGCTGAAGGAACTGGGGTTGTTTAGTCTAGAGAAAAGGAGGCTTGAGGAGACTTTACAGCTCTTTACAGCTCCCTGAGAGAAGGTTGGAGTGACATGGGGGTTGGTTGCTTCTTCCCCAATATCAGGTATTAGGAAGAGAGTAAATGGCCTGAAATTGTGCCAGGGGAGGGTTTAGGTTGGAGATTAGGAACAATTTCTTTCCTGCAGGAGTGATCAGGCACTGGAACAGGCTGCCTGGGGAGGTGGTGGAGTCCCCATCCCTGGAGGTGTTCAAGGAACCTGTGGCCATGGTACCTGGGGACATGATTTGGTGGCCATGGTGATCTCAGGCTGACAATTGGATTAGATGATTTTAGAGGTCTTTTCCAACCCAAACAATTCTATGTTTCTATGATTATCTAGTGGCACGATAAGCTTTGTCTGAATACTTCTGCTAGCAAGTACTTATGTGAAATGAAACCAGATGAGTTTCTCTTTGAGAAAAGAAGGAAGGAATGGGAGAAAACGAACAACTTGAAAAGTTCTTCAGGAATTTGCTTTCAAACCCGATGCCTGATGCATAAATATTCAACCCATCTCCAAAAGGATGGATGGGAGTGCATCAGATGTTTGCAAAATCAATATCCAGCTTTAGCCTGAGAGCACAAAGGATGAAACTGGGAATTATGGAGAGACAATGAAAAGAAGAGAGGAGGAGGAAAAGACAGTTATCTGGATGTTCCCCCTTTTGTTCCATTTTCTGACTGTAGCATTTCCCTAGGGCACCTCACGTGGAGCAGGATCCACAGAGGTCTCTCTGGCAACCTCTCTGCAGCTGTCAGCATCTGGCACCCTGTGTCCTGAGCTGTGTTTTGATTAGTTTTTAAGAAGCTCAATCAAACCTATTTTGGAGAAAGAATCAGGGCCTGGAGCCACCTCCCTTCCCCACCCACAAATTCCTGGGAAATGAAGGAACACGCAGCTTCTCCCTGTCCCAGCTGCTTGTGGGTCTGGGCAGTGGGAGCAGAACATCCTACCCCAGTGTACGAATGGAGGTTTGAGGCACCTCTGCGATGTCTGATCCCCAGGACCCAGAGCCTGCAACACAGATTAGAGCATTCTCAGGAGGTTTTATTGTCCTTTGTTAAAAATAAACTGCTGGATTATCCTGTGGTTCCCCTCCCCTCCCCAGCTACACTCCCTCCCATTTCATTTTTAAACTGTCTTCAAAGTCTTCTTATTAGAGTAGCCTGAAGGTGCACATAGGCATGAGGTCAGTAAGGCTCTCCAGATGGAGCTGCTGGTGCCTGGTTGTTTTGGCTGGTGTGTGATGTACAACTTGTGTTGCTTTTCTGTCGGTAATTAATTGCTAATAGCATTTCTACCATGCACTGGGACAGTCTCCTCATGCATTTCCCCCCCACTGTCCCACTCTGCTTCTATTGTTGCAGATATCTTTTTGTAGCAAACCACTGCCTCTTGCATTTCCCATTTTCTCTTTGCTGGAGCACTTAATTAAAGGAGCTATTTACTTTTAATTCAGAAGCGCTGCCCCCCAGCAATGCTGCTTTAGGGGGAAAAAAAGACAATGACAAAACTTCAGAAAAGCTCTGTGCTGGCTCTGGGAAGGTCTCTGAAAGTATTACTCAAGAGAGTGAGCTGTGTTTCAGGGGCTGCAGCTGCATCTGGGGTGCCTGCTGACAGGCTGGTTGAAGGCATCCATGAAGAGATGCTACCATTTGAGTTTCTGAAACATTGATCCTTTGCCCCAAATAAATTCTCATTTTACCAGATCAGTTCTGCTGCTTGGAGTGAATTTCAATTCCAGATGATCAAATGTCCTTTTTCTTTGTCATTTCCACCTGGAGAAACAAGAGGCTTTCCCTCTTGAGGGACTGGACTAGATGATACCTTCCAACCCAACCCATTCTCTGATTCTTGGCATTATTTGGATTCAGAAAAAGAAAATATTATCTCTAGTTTGGCATCTGAGTTTTTTTCATTCCCCTAAATCTGAAAACCTCATTTCTGCCATGCCAACCACAACTGCTGTGCTGGAGCAGAAAACGGCCTGCAGAGCCTGACGTGTTGGTGGCCATGGGGTGACCCTTCTCTGCCCATTGATGGGTGGTTTCCTGGTTCCTTTACTTGCAGTCTGGGCTGGCAGAAGCTCTGCCCAGAACCCTCAAAGCTATTTCTTTTCTTCTGCTTTTGATCTTTAGTGCTGGAAATAGCTTTTTCCTCAGGATAATGACTGTGTTTCAAGAGGGGAGAGGAGTGGAAGATACAAGAAGAAAATTTGTGGCTTCTGAAGATTATTTTTATTTTAAAGAAAGTTGCAATCATCTATTAAAAGGAAAGAACCCAAGATATCCATTGGCTCAGTTCTTGGTGATATCAACAAGCTCAGCAGAAAGAGAACCCGCTGGAATGCGAAGTGTTGTTGGTGTCATATTCTTTCATTTGCACCATGGGCAGCCAGCTTCCATGGAATGACTCATGGCTGTTGCTGGAGCAGAGTTTAATTCCCCCCGTTTCATGTGCTTGTGAAGTGCTTCAACCCGGCAAAGAATGCTGGACTGTCAGCTAATGAAGATGGGGTTCACAGCCCAGCTCTGCCACAGATTCACTCTGTGACCTTGAACAAGTTGCCTCCCATTTTGGCTGTCACTCCTCAACACAAGGAGTAAACAGCTGCTTCCTCAGAAGGGCTGTTGGGAAGTCAAATACATTACAGAGGCCTCTTCAACTACAGTACCCAAGGAGTCTATAAATGGGCAGCAGCACTCAATCTTGTGTTGCTGCTGCTAAGTACTCAGTGCTGTGAAAAATGCAAATATAAAGACACTCTTCATGCCCAGGAACACTTGCATAAGATCACTGTGACTTGCCCTGACTAAATCAAACTGTAAGCACAGCTGAAAAAATGCCTTTTGCTGAGGGATCCCTCCAGGAAAAGCCAACTAAGATTTTTCTTCACTGAGAACATTCACTTCAGGTCACCTCATGGCTTCCTTCATTATGACCCTAATTATCCAGCACAGCCCACACCTAGTATTGCAGGGGAAGAGCTACAAGAGGTGCGAAAGGGATGCAGCATTTGTATCTGCATAATCACCTCCACTAGAAGAAACTCTACCATCCTCCCTTTTCCTCCTCTTTTTGTAGTTGTGTTTACCCCTTCAGAAGTGTGACCTGTGTCTGCACACCCACTTCTGCACAGAGCCAACTGCTGCAGTGCAAGGCCACTAATGAGCAGCCAGGCACACAGAGCTAAAGATACCTCGAAGCGTCCCCAGGCATCCCACAGCCACAACCTATTTTGGGACCTTCCTAGGCTCACTAGGCAGAGTCAATGCTTACCAAAACCACACAATGTGAATCACCCAACTGCCAGAGGCTTCCCTGCAAAGAGTGGCTGCTACATTCCGACCAGATGACTGCTTTTTGAGGTCTCTTTCACAGTCTTAGTTGCTTCCTTCCTACTTAACAACTTCTATTTTCTGATGGAGAATCCTATTCTTCTGGAGCAGCCCTGAGCACGGTGCTTGTACCTCTGCAGGGAAGTGATCATCCTTCTGTACCTGGAATTGGTGAGGCTGCACCTCAAATACTGGCTTCAGTTATGGGCTATTTACTCCAAGAAGGACAGTGAGGTGCTGGAGCAGGGCCAAAGAAGGGCAGCCAAGCTGGGGAAGTGTCTGGAGAACAGAGCTTGTGAGGAGTTATCATAGTATCAGTCAGGGTTGGAAGGGACCACAAGGATCATGTAGTTCCAACCCCACTGCCATGGGCAGGGACACCCCACACTAGATCAGCCTGACCAGAGCCTCATCCAGCCTGGGCTTAAACACCTCCAGGGACAGGGCCCCAACCACCTCCCTACACAACCCATTCCAGGGCTTCACCACTCTCATGGTGAAGAACCTCCTCCTCACATCCAGCCTGAGACTCCCCACCTCCAGCTTCATTCCATTCCCCCTAGTCCTATCACTACCTGACACCCTGAGAAGTCCCTCCCCAGCCTTCTTGTAGGCCTCCTTCAGATACTGGAAGGCCACAATTAGGTCACCTCGGAGCCTTTTCTTCTCCAGACTGAACAGCCCCAACTCCTTCAGTCTGTCCTCACAGGAGAGGTGCTCCAGCCCTCTGCTCATCCTCCTGACCCTTCTCTGGACACCTTCCAGCACCTCCAGATCCCTCTTGTAATAGGGGCTCCAGAACTGGAGGCAGTACTCCAGGTGGGGTCTCACCAGAGCGGAGTAGAGGGGGAGAATCACCTCCCTTGCCCTGCTGGCCACACTTCTCTTGCTGCAGCCCAGGATCTGATTGGCTTTGCAGGCTGCAAGTGCACATTGAGAGCTCCTGTTGAGCTTCTCATCCACCAGCACCCCCAAGTCTCTCTCCTCAGGGCTGCTTTCCAGCCAGTCACTGCCAGCCTGTATTTGTGCCTATTGCCGAGGGACCTGGGGGTGTTTAGTCTGGATTAAAAAGGAGGCTGAGGGGAGACCTTCTGGCTCTCTACAGCTCCCTGAAAGGAGGCTGGAGCCAGGTGGGGGCTGGTTTCTTCTCCCAAGGAACAGATGACAGGACAAGAGGAAATGGCCACAAGTTGCTCCAGGGGAGGTTCAGGTTGCACATGAGGAACAATTTCTTTCCCCAAAGAGTTGTCAAGCCTGGTTGTGACATACCCTGGGCCCAAATGTTTTCCACGACTGCAGACACAAACTCCCCAGCCTTTAGCGGCCAACGTGTTCAAAAGCCACACGACCACATGTGGCTGAGCCTACAGCACCAAGCTCAGGACAGCCCTCATGTTTGGTGGGGCTTCCTTGGTAGGTGATGTTTGACTTACCAAAGGAGAGCAGGGACAGGCAGCTTACTCACCGAGAAATCCGCGTCCTCCGCCCGCAGGTGGTCAGCGATGTAGTGCACCCCCTCCACTGCCAGCTTCAGGGCTGGGGACATCAGCACCAGGTGCTGCTCTTTGCTGCTGTGAGCCTTGCTCCCTGGAGCTGCTGGGCCAGCTGCCTCACTCTTTTTGCACTTGCACTTGCACTGAGGGGGCTTGTGCTGGGGCTGCTCCTCATTGAGGTGGCACCTCTGGGATGCTGGGGAGCCGGAGGATTGGCCATTGGTCTGGGAGGAGTCCTCCTGCAGGTAGCAGTACTGGATGCTCCGGGACCTGCAGCGGATGCTCCCCTCCTCCGCCTTGTTGGGGCTGTACATCTGCTGAACACTTAGCGATCTACCTTTCAAGGTGGAAGCGGTCTGGGAGTCCCTCAGGGGAGGGCATGAGGGTTGTGGAGAGGAGCAGGTCACTTGCACAGGCTCTGGGTGCAGCACAGTATACTGCCCAGAAGGGGACTTGCAGATAGGCTGAGGTTTGGTGGGCTCCTCAAGGTGGGCACAGAAGGAAGAGGTGGGTGATGGTTCATTACTCTGGGGGCTGGGGGAAGATGAGGTAGTGAAGTTGGGGTCCGCATCGATCTTGGACCAAAGCCTTGGTGTGTTGGATATTTTGTGCATGGATTCAATGAGCTTCTTGCAGTTGTCTTTCACTGTGGAGGGACGTTTCATGAAGAGCAGGCGTGGGACTATGTCAAGGAAGATCCTCCTCACCCAGTTAGGCATCGTGTGGGTGCGTGGGGAGCGATGGTGCACGTTGAGCACAAAGACAGTGATGATGATAGACAAGGTAACAAAGATCATGGTGAAGAGAAGATACTCTCCAATCAGAGGGATGACCAAGGAGGTAGATGGGATGATCTCTGTGATGAGCAGCAGGAACACAGTGAGGGACAGCAGCACAGAGATGCACAAGGTGATCTTCTCTCCACACTCAGAGGGCAGGTAGAAGACCAGGACAGTCAGGCAGGAGATCAGCAGGCAAGGGATGATCAGGTTGATTGTGTAGAACAGTGGCAGCCTCCGGATAATGAAGGAGTAAGTTATGTCAGGGTAGATCTCTGTGCAGCATTCGTATTTCTTGCTGTTGTAATTGCCCACAGCGTTGATGATGACCCATTCCCCACTCTCCCAGTAGTCCAGCTGGTCCACATGACTGTGCATGCTCACCAGGTCTATCTTGGCTTTGTCATAAGTCCAGGAGCCAAACTTCATTGTGCAGTTTTGCTGGTCAAAGGGGAAGAAGGTAACATCGATGCTACAGGAGCTTTTATAGATAGCAGGTGGCATCCACTTAATTCTCCCATCATAGAAGAGGTGAGCCTTGGTCAGGTGAGTGACTGCAAAGTCACCATCAGCACTGGGGAGAGACAGAAGATTGAAAAACAAGATTAAGGCTTCTCTGAGACAACTCAACTGTGTTAAAGAAATAGGATATTTAGTGTCTGGCTCCCAAAACTGTGCTTGGAGTACCAAGAGATGCAAGATGCATGACATGTGCCAGCACTGGGGCCATCCACTCTGCTCAGTGGGTTTTGAATGTTGTTGGCAAGCACTGGATTTGCATGCAAAGGTCAGCCCTCACCTTGCATAAGTCAAGTCCTTGAGCTTTCCTCAAAAGCAACCCATAAATGCCCTGGGAAAGGGCTGAGTTTGCTTTGGAGTAGTGGGAGGAAGCACTACCAGGTGTGGGCTTTGTACACTGTGATAGCAGTGTTGAGCACTCCTTTAACTTCTTCCATCTAAACCAGCAAGAGCATGCAGTGAGGAGGACATGGGGTCTGACACAAACTCCAAGTTTGGTGCCAACTCCACAGCTACCTTCTCTGCAACATGAAAGTTTGAAACCCCAAAGTTGAAGAAGCAGATGGAGTCTGTTTGTGGAGCAATGACCTCAAAATTAGCTACAGGGAGAGAGGAAAGAGCATCCAAAGAGAAGGGGGAGAGCAGGGGACCATCTCACACCCCCAGCTTGAGCTGCTGCAGAGCCGAGGGATGCAGAGAGAGAAGCCTGTGTGTGATGCTGAGTCGCAAGGCTGCTAACAAAAGGGGAGTTGAGCAGGGGAGGGAGAGCTTCTGCTAAAAACTTGAGATGAATTATTCAGGCTGATATAGACAGAAAGCTCTCTGCTCCTGCCCAGCCCTCCCAGCTGGAGCTGATCCAGCCTGCAGCCACTTTCCCAGCAATGGGCAAACTCCCCTGGTCCTGCTCTGCTGCTTCAGTGCCCAGATGTGTCCTGACAGCAGCTGTACAGTGACAGTGTGCATGGGGTCACACCTCTCCTCCTCCTCACTAGCAGCAAGATAAACAGCTCAAGGATGATCCAGTGGAGCCCCTTGAGCTGCTTAAAGAAGAGGAACTCTAGGAGATTATCCGCTAATTTGTATGCAAAGGGGGGGGGGGAGAAATAGACATTGTAATATTTTTGTCTTGCCCTCAGTCCATGAGTCAGTCCATGACCTCACTGGCTTCCAGTTCATCCTCATCATTCCCTGACCTCACTGGCTTCCAGTTCTTCCTCATCAGTCTGCAACCATGCAGGCTTCCAACAGGGCTGGTGTAATATTGCTCATTTGGGGGAAACAGGGGCAGGATCTGTCCCTCAGTGAGCTGTCTTGGCTTACAAAGTATCCAGACAGCAGTGGCCCGTGGCCCATTGCCCCAGGACCACAGCCAAGATCTTTGTGTTTTAAGACAATTTTCCAGGTTGATTGTGAGCTGGGGGAAAAACAAACTCAGAATTGTGGTGGCAAACCAGGATTTTACTAAACTCTGCTTTATTGCTCTAATGGAAAACCTTTGCTCTTTCTGGCAGGTTTAGGAAAAACAAACACAAAAGCACCCAGTGCTTTTTGACCTCTGAACTGGACTTTGCTAAAGCTTTAAAGCTGTCTTATTTTCTTTCTTATTTTCAAACAAGAAAGCTAAAAATACCTACAAACCCAGACTGCTGTCTTGAAGGGGTGAGGACAGAATCACCGCCGGTGCAAATCAAACCAGGCAATGTCCTGCAGCCATCCACCCAACTCCCATTTCTTCATGCTTAAATCTAATTTAACACTCCAAGATCACTTGCTTGGTTGAAAACCATCTCCTGGGGTTCACCTGCAACGCACAGCCAGAGTGGTGCAATAAACACAGCCAGCAAGTGCCAGCCCAGCCTTTGCTGCTCTTGGTTGGTTTTCTTTTGAGGGACTATTTGTAAGGACCTGTGGTGATAGGACAAGGGGCAATGGTTTGAAACTAGAGCAGGAGAGAATCAGATTGGACATTAGGAAGAAACTCTTTACTGTGAGGTTGGTGAGGCACTGAAGGGGGTTGCCCAGAGAAGCTGTGGACATCTCATGGCTGGAAGTGTTACACATGAGGCTCTGAGCAGCGTTGAGTCCCTACACACGGCAAGGGGCTTTGGAACTTGATGACCTTTAAGGTCCTTTCCAACTCAAGACATTCTGTGATTCTTTCTAACTTTTGATGGGAATTTGAAATCCAGCTCTGGATTTAATGAGATCTCTGAGGAACAATTAAACCGTTCATTAATGGAACAGTGTCCTTATGATGGGACTCATACTACAGAGAAGGGGTAATGAGCATCTACCAGTGCCTCGTTCTTAGCTAGAGCAGTGTGGAGGTGGCTGGGGAAATAAGCCAGGGGTATGTTTTACCTTGTGAAAAGTGTTGGAAAAGGGCACAAAACTCTTGCTAAAGATCCACCCAGGAACAATAATAGTTCCTACAACTGTGTTTTATTCCCAGGAATGTCTGGCCTGGCAGTCTCTGCTTGGTTAGCCACACATCTCTCCTCTGCAAGCCTCAGTGTAACTGGTGTGGTGCTACAGGTCTCCTGTGGCAATGGTTTCCACAAATGATCTGCTGCTTTGATGAGGATCATGTTGTTTAGTTACTTGCATAACAAACCTGACTTCATCCTAGGTCACAGAGCTCTCATGTTATTGAAAATAGCCCTGGCAATGCCTTTCCAAGCTGGCTTTTGCCCACAGTGCCATAGCAAGACTGAAACCACAGAATAGGTTCTCGTATTTGAGTGTCAGGTAATGACTCTGAGGAGCTGTAGAATCACAGCCATTTTGTTTCTTGGAAGAGACCTTAAAGATCATGGACCCCAACCCTAAACCCAGCACTGCCAAGTCCGCCACTAAACCACGTCCCTCAGAACCACATCTCCATGGCTTTGAAGCCCCTCCAGGTATAGAGACTCCACTATTTCCCAGGCCTTGATAACCCTTTCAGGCAAGAAATTATTCTTCATGTCCAACCTAAACCTTCCCTGGGACAAACTCAGGTTGTTTCCTTTTGTCCTATCACTTGTTCTTTGGGAGAAGAGACCAACCCCCACCTGACTCCAGCTTCCTTCCAGAGAGCTGTAGAGAGCCATAGAGAGCCAAAAGATCTCCCCTCAGCATCCTTTTCTCCAGGCCCCTCAGCTACTCCTCCCCAGCCCTGTTCTCTATATTCTTTGCCAGTTTTGTTGCCCTTCTCTGGACCCACTCAGGTTCCTCAATGTCCTTCTTGGAGTAAAGAGCCTGAAACTGAACCCAGGATTCAAAGTGTGGCCTCACCAGTGCTGAATACAGAGGGATGATCACTTCCCTGGGGTTCTTCTGCTTCTCTCTCAGCAATCTAACAGGGCTCTGAAGTAATTCCTGACTTTACTGAGTGTGTTTGATGGTCTCATTGCAGCTCAGCATGGAGATGTTTGTAAGCAGAGTAGATTAGCCATGCTGTTGTATGTGGGCTCTGTCATGCAGAGGCAGTGTTCACAGGTGTCTTAACCCTTCTTATGTACTTCCATGACATATATACATATATCTTTGTCTCCTTCCCTGAGCTTTCCACCCACACTGGTGTTTGAAGCATATGCTTAATGGAGTGGAAGCTACGCTTGCTGGCACCCTGCTGATGCAGAGTGAGCCTGGAGAGATGCTATCATCCTGGAAAAGACTTTCACTCTGCTCCTCCTGACCTATGAGGAGGAGCAAACAAGGTCACCTGGCTGTTGACAGCCTCCCAAAGCTTTTCTCCAGCCTCCATGGGCTGAAGGTGAGACAGCTGATGGCATGTGAAGCCTGCAATGAGGAGATAGGGCTGACCCTGTTTTCTTTGCTGGGGGAAAACCCCTTCCTGGCCAAGTTGTGCCAACAGCTCTGCCTGCCTGCCACCAGTATTACCTTAGAGAAGGTGGTGAGAGATCTTCTATAGCTGGACAGAGAGAATCTGCAGCCATTCCTTTAGAGTGAGAGCACACGCTCACCTCCTTCTCTCTAAGCTGCTGCGTTGTGACAGCTGTCATGCAAAACTGGTTGGAAGAAAGAGCAAGTGCAAGGTAAGCACCAGAACACCTGAGAATGAAGAGCCAGGCTCTGACCTGACCCCTCTCAGCAATGAAGTACTGGAGCTCTTGAGGTCTCATGCCAAATACAACAGGGCACAGTAACAGAGAAGACAGACATGGATTTAATTTGTTTGCTCTTGTGTTGTTGGGTTCTGCAGCCTCCAATTCCTCATTTCTGGAAGAAAGGCTGTTCTGAAATCTGCTGAGCTTAGAGGGGTTCAAGACTGCCATTGTTTTCCTGGCAGCCATCAGCCCTATCTCATTAAAAAGCTCCAAACCCTTTCCTGATGGAGAATTTGTATTTTGTTTTGCCAGTTGCTATTTTCCCTGCAGTTGAGAGCTACATCATCTCACCAAATGAAATGTTTTCAGGATGCATGCAAATGAGGCACACGTTTATTTTACTTTCTGATGATACAATTTAAATCCCAATGGCGCTCTAAAAGCCTGGAAATTAGCTGCATACATGTATGGAAATAGCTAGAATGTCCTCATTTCATAGAATTGTTTGGGTTGGAAGAAACCTTGAAGATCATCTAGATGATCCTTCCACTAGAACAGGTTGCTCGAAGCCTCATCCAGCCTGGCCTCTGACACCTCCAGGGAGGGGGCAGTTTCACAGGCTTTGTTCACAGATGGGTTTTTGTAGATACATGAGTTGGTGCAAAGTGGTGCAGAAACACTTGATGGCTAAATGGCAGCACCAGAGCTGGGACTGTTTGAACTCCCCAGTTAAACATGACACCCCCTTCCAAAATGGAATCCCACAGATGATGATTCCCCAAGTGTAGCATGAATGTGGGATGTTATATTCAGCTGCTGAAGCAGTAGAAGGTGGAGAAAATTCAGTCAACACACTGCCACCATATGTGAGAGGCTGTTTGTGTCACTAGGGTGTCAATTAAAATGATTCAGGGCTGCAGTGTTTACCAACAGGCTTCATTCTCCTTCCATTTGCCTGCTCAGTGAGGGCAGCACCAACAAGACTCAAAAAGCCTCACAGTGACTGACAAAAGCCTACTCCCTTGAGAGGATGTTCAGCTCTAGATGTGTTTCTCTAGGGTTCTGAGGATGATACAGGGATTGAAAGATTCCTAGCCCTTCAATTCAATCCCTCCTCCACCAGCAGTGCTGAAGAACTGGGCAAAAGAAGCCTGGTCACAAGGGGAAAGGGTATTGCAAGATGAGATCATAGAAACAGAGTCCCTACCTACACTTCAGTCAAAGACTAACTTCTGCTGAGCAATAGTATGGAAATAGCCAAACCCTTTCCCCAAATCAGGTGGGATTTTAAATATTGCTTATGCCAATAATTTTTCTTCACTCTTGAATTCCATGTAATCATTTTATTTCTTATGCCAACATACAGAAGATCTTATGTTCAAAACAAGGTAGCTTCAAATCCAGAATCCATCAGTTCATCACAGCTACCAGAGTATGCTTGATTCCTATGTACAGTAAAACAGAAAAGAGCCCTTTAAGATGCTGACTTGGCCTAGGAGAAGGTGCCCCTGCCCATGGCAAGTGGGTTGGAACTAGATCATAGGATCACCAGAGCTGGAAGTGGCCTCTAAAGGTCATCCAGTTTAATCCCCCTACCTCTCCCACCACCCCCCTTCATCATGCCAAAGCAGCTCCTGCTCCCTCTAACACCATTTTTGCATCCATCCCAGAGCCATGGGCAAGACTCTCACCCACCAAGACAGCACCCAGAGGAGCTCAGCCCCAGCCAGCACTCGTGGATGGTATCAGAGTAGTCATCAATGTTGGCCCTAACAGCCGGGGGGCCACCAGGCCCCCCGGCCTTTGTTGTCACCACCACCAACACCCAGTGTGCACCATGAGCACTAACCTGAAGTGAGAGGAGGATCCTCCAGCCCCGAAGGGCTCAGCTTAGGGCTGCAGCCTCTCCCGGTGGGGAATAAATAGGGCGGTGGGTGGGGAGGGCCAAGTGGCCACACCTGGGGTGGGAGGAGACTCCAAAAGAGCACAGGTGCCCTGGGTTTGAGGGGGACAATGGGGTGGGTGGGGTGGCAAAGGGGCAGACTCTAAAACCTGATCTTGCTGAGAAAGAGTGGAGATTAAAATAATATTCAAATATGAATTATTGACTTTTAAGTGACTGCTAGGTGCTTAATCTGGCTACTTTCAGGATGTTCCACTGCTCTGGGATATTAAATCATTTATTGACAAACCCAAACATGTTTTTGATAGGGCAATATTAAGTGCAATGAACAAAAATACCACACACCTGCTAAGGTAATTTTATAGCTTATCATCTCAGTAAGCTCTTTATATCAACCCAGAGGTCTCCTAGCATTCTTTCCTGCTTTTCTCTTTGTGGTTATACTTTGCTCCTGGGCACAGAGAAGGTGATCCTTAAACATGGAGAGGGTGATCCTTGAGTTGTCACAAAGAAGGGCAAGAGACTGCTGACCTTACTCCTGTTCCCTGCATGCATCTCTCTTCTCCGGGCTGAATAGCCCCAACTCCCAGTTTAAAGCATTTTTCATTGAGCAGCAGTAACCAAGATAAATTGGAGTTTCAAGACCCCTTAAAAGGATGCACCCTGCCCCCCTAGCATTAAAGGACATTCTGCAATGTTCAGATTAAAATGCTCTCCAATGGCAACTTGGAATATTTTATTTCACACCTCTCTTGTGCTGACAAAATGGCAACTTCAAATTCACAACTTGAGCTGAGATGGACCTCTGGACATGCTCTACTTCAGCCTCTCTGCTCAAAGCCTGAGAAGCCCTTCAGTGGAAAAATTCTTCCTAAAATCTAACCTAAATCTCCCCTGGTGCAACATGAGGCCATTTCCTCTCGTCCTGCCACTTGTTACTTGGTTGAACAGATCAACCCCCACCTCACTCCAACCTCCTTTTGGGGTGTTGTAGAGAGCCAGAAGGCTGAACAACCCCAGCTCCCTCAGCCACTCCTCACAGGAGCTGTGCTCTAGATCCTTCACCAGCCTCACTGCCCTTCCTCAGACCTGCTCTAGCACCTCAGTGTGCTCAGACCAAGCCTATGCACCAATGTGGACTTTTTTAGGTCACATCCCAGCTTTTGCTTGCTTCAGATGTTTAGAAATCCATAGCAACCAATATCTTGATTGTTCCTCAGTACAATAGGAGTCTGTCTCAGAGATGTCTGTGCTACACTGATGAACTAAGCACAAGTTTCTCAGAAGGCTTTAAGAGTGCTGAATTTGTTCATTTTGTTTCAATTCTTCCTTTTGCCAAGCTTCTTCATCAGCACTTTGGAGGCAAAACTCTGGCTCTGTCCTCAGCATAATGGTAGAAGTCCTTGGAAGCTAACACAGCAACAGCCTGTGAGAGAGATCCCTCTTGTAGATTTCTTCCTATCAATTCCTCCGTTACTGGATAGCTTGGCAGCAAGCCTCAAAGACATCTAGAGATAGGATTCCTCTCCAGAAACAGTCATTTAAACTCCCAGAAGACTCAGGAAAGCTTGCCATGAGCTGGCAGTGCACTCATGCAACCCAGAAGGCAAATTGTGCCCTGGACTTGCATCAACAGGAGTGTGGCCAGCAGGGCAAGAGGTGAATCTGTCCCTTTATTCTGCTCTTGTGAGGACCCCACCTCCAATACTGTCTCCAGTTCTGGTGTCCTCATCATAAGCAGGACACAGAGCTGTTGGAGTAAGTCCAGAAGAGGCCACAAAGATAATTCAAGGTCTGGAGCACCTTTGCTGCGAGCACAGGCTGAGGGAGCTGGGGGTGTTCAGCCTAGAGAAACCTCCAGGGGGACCTTAGAGCTACCCTCCAGTACCTGAAGGGATCCTACAGGAAGGCTGCAGAGAGAAGGTGTCTGGAGACAGGCCAAGGGGGAATGGTTTGAAGCTGAGAGAGAGAAGGTTTAGACTGGATCTTAGGAAGAATTTCTTCAGTATGAGGGTGGTGAGACTCTGGCACAGGTTGCCCAGGGAGGTTGTGGATATGGATACCTTCTCCCTGGGGGTGTTAAGGCCAAACTGGATGAGACCTTGAGCAGTAGTCTAGTTGAGAGCTGTCCCTGCCCACAGTGGTGAGGTTGGAGTAGATGATCTCTAAGGTCCCTTCCAACCTGAGCCATTCTATGATGTGTGAAGTAGCAATTATGGATCCATTGTAAGGACAATCTGGTGTAAAGTGTCAAGATCTTTGCAAATCCACAAATAGACACACAAAGGAAAATGTCAGGAGTGTTTCCCACATTGTAAACGTTAGACTGGGGCACCTTTTGGTATTTCTGTTCCAAAGACCTTGGGGATGGGCCAGGAAACTAGTGTGACTTTGTACCTTCATTGGATGGAAACAGCAGAGTGTAGTTGAAAAGAACAAGCCACAATACTGAGTTCAAAAGGACACTTTGCCCCCTCGTGATGTTCAAAATCTGCCTGCCCAGAAACCCCTTGAGTACATCTTACCCCTGGGTGAATTCCTCAGTCTGTTTCCTAATCCTAGTTGCAGAAGTTTGCATCCGAATTCCCTTCACCTATCTCCTTCTTTTTTTGGTGACCACTGAGGCTGAGGCAGGGATTACTTTTTGGAACAGCTAACACCAGAAAATAGAGAAAATAGAGAAAAAAGAGAAATCTGAATGTTCCCAGTAGATTCTTCCTGGATTTTACACACCATAAACCAGCAATATGCCCTTGTGGCCAAGAGGGCCAATGGTCTGCTGGGGTGCATTGAGAAGAGTGTGACCAGCAGGTCAAGGGAGGTTCTCCTTTCCCTCCACTCTGCCTTGGTGAGGTCACAGCTGGAGTACTGTGTCCAGTTCTGGGCTGCCCAGTTTAAGAGATGAGGAACTACTTGAGAGCATCCAGCAGAGGCTACAAAGATGCTGAGGGGTGAGGAGCAAAGGCTGAGAGCCCTGGAGCTGAGGGTCTGGAGAAGAGCAGCCCCAGAGGGGAGATGAGCAATGCTCAGCAAGAGCTAAGGGACCTATGTGGGGCAAGAGGCTGCAGCCAGACTCTTGTCAGGGACAGGACAAGGGGCAATGGCACTAACTAGAACCCAGGAGGTTCCATCTGAAGATGAGGAGAAAATTCTTTGGAGCAGGCTGCCCAGAGGTGGTCGATTGCCCTTCTCTGGAGAAGTTCCAAACTCAGCTAGGTGTGATCCTGGGCAAGCTGCTGTGGGTGCCCTGCTTTGGCAGGGGTTGGTGGTGGTGTCAGACTGGATGATCTCCAGAGGTCCCTCCCAACCCCCACCACGCTGGGATTCTGTGACCATCAGGCTAGGGAAAACAAATGCTGTGCTGCTATGATGGATAGCCTGGTGAAAGCTAAGCAGTGAAGCTCACATCTCAGGTTCTCTGCCCATCCACTGGACTCAAGGATGTGGCCTTGCACTGATGTGGGCAGCTTTTAGCAGCTGCAGCACCTGGCTGCAACCCTGCAGCTCCAGGGCTTTCTCCAGTGGGGTTTCTGTCCTCTGCAGGTCCAAATGGCTCAACACAGTGAAAAAATTAATTGAAAAGTAGCCCAAAGTGTTTTTCACCTGATTAGGCAATAAAATAAAAAGCTATTTTAAGTTCGGGTTTTTTTTCCTTCCCCCCCCCACCTTTCTTCTATTTTGCAAAGGAAATCTGAAATGTGCTGAAAGTCCATTCACAAATGGGAAAAATCAGTCAGGGCAGAGGATTAGGTAATTCATTTACAAATGATTTGGTGGTGTCTGAAGAGCTTTTACAGCCACAGATAAGGAGCAGCTGGCCTTCTTGGCAGCCACCAAGAGGCTTTGTCACTTCACTATTAACTCATATTCCTCTGTTGTACATGGGCCTTGTCACATTCACTGGAAACTATTTACACAGCCTTGAAACTTATCTCATCAAGCCTGAAAATTCAACAGCATATTAATTTCCCTGTGGGATATTAATTTGGTTTCAGATTCCTTATGAATGTTGACAACTACATAGAGTCTCTAGGCCAAACTAGCTCAGTTTACTGATGTAATTTAGGGCTCTAGAGTGGATAAATGGAAGGGGATTTTTATAATAATGAGTTTAGATACCAGAATAACCTCACAGCAAGGGGTTAGGTCTCCTTAAAGCTGTAAATCTCCAATCAGTTTACATTTCAACACTTGTATATATAATCCAAGATGAAAACAGAAGAGGCATTTGTATAATCTCCTGCCCAGAAAGTCTCTTTGCCAGAGGATACCATCCCAGACAGGAATATCATGCTTAGCACTAGGGAATCATTAAGGCTGGAAAAAACATCTAAGGTCATCCAGTCCAACCATCAACCCCACACCACCATGGCCTTTAAACCATGTCCCCACATTGCTTGAACAGCTCCAGGAATGGGGACTCCTTGCTTTGCATGCATTGCATTGGTTCTGCAACCCCTAAAGCCCATGAAACCTGACTATTACAGCAATGCAGCTATGATATTGACTGCAGCTTCAGTGTCTGGCAGGAAATTAGGTAGAAGAGAAAAGTATATTCCAGGGCAGGAAAAAAAGTTTACATCAGACTGTATGGACGAGCATGGCCAAATCAGCTGTGAAGAGGTACAGAATGAATGCAAAGCCATTAGTGACTGGTTAATGGTTGGGGCCCACATCCGTGTTTAATTCATGGCCAAAGTAACCAATTAAAAATGTATGACAGGCTCATAACAACCATCAGAGGAATGCATGATTATTACTGGTAAGTATGGATAAGGAGAGGGAAGCAGCTTGGCTGCAGGTAGCTGGGCACTGATCTCCTTGTGTGGCAGCAGCTCACCAGCATGGTTAGGTTGGCTACCTGCCATGCCCTCCTGCAAGGCAAACTGAGTCAAACAATAAGGTGGGCAAGTGAAAGACTCACAGCTTATAAGAAGATAAGGAGGGCATTCTGGAAGAGCTGCTGTGGCAGCAGATAGCCAGCTGCCCCTTGAAATCCTTCTGCTTGCTTATGTGACAGCAAGCCAGGACATCAGGGCAGAGAATGCAAGGGGCAGAAGCAAAAGGCTCAGCTCAGAGGTCTGGGTGCTTGTTGACCTTGAGGCTGCTTTCAGTATGAAGCCCTAAATGTCTAGAGCATAAATGGCCATTGAGAGCTCTTAAGGCTCTCCTTGCATGGACCATGCTCATTAGGCTGCCCAGAGTGGTTGTGGAGTCTCCTTTTCTGGAAACTTCCAGAACCCTAACCCTAACTTCCAGAACCCACTTGGACAAGATCCTGCACAACCTGCTTTAGGTGAGCATGCTTTAGCAGGAGGGTTGGACTGGATGGTCTCCAGAAGTTGCCTCTAAGCCTCACCATGCTGAGATCCTGGGATGATCACAGGGGAGCAGATGCAGAGATGACAGCTGCAGCAAATGGATGGTTTGACAAAGGACCATGGAGATCTGTGTAGCACTATTTCCTTTGGCACTGTGGTCCACCACAACACAGACCAGAAGCTCCCAACATAAAATCCTTACCATTGCCATCAACAAATGAGAGGACAAGGACATTCTTTATTTCTTTTCTTTTTCTCCTCTCCCTATAGGAGCTGTGAACACCTTTCTTGGCTGCAATGTGATCATGTTCATGCTCAGAGTGTCCCCTAGGACACTGTGGTCCTGTGAATGAGTCATTTCCATTGCTCTGATCTCTGAAAAGTGTCTGTCTGAGGATGCAGTGAGTTCCAGGAAGTATGCATTCACTCCACACCACTGAGGACCAGAGACAAGCTAATGGGCAAGATAAATTCCATGGTCTCCAAAGCTCACAGTCCCCTGGACAGGTTCCTCCCACAGCCATTTGGGTTTTTTTGGAACAAAAGCAAAATCCTATCAAAGCAGAACCAGGCAACTGCTCACTACAAATGAGCCTGGCTTCTGCTGGAGTGGTTTCTCTGAGCATTTGCCACATACAAAGAAACTTTTGTTCGATGCTTGCGGCAAGTGCTCTCCCTGGAGCTATGCTGGGAGGGGGACTGGGACATCCTACTGCCTAGGAGGCTGGAGAGCTCCGGTGTGATAAGCTGAGGAGAAAACATCCTTGGCACTGGGGCAGGCTTCCTAAGAATATCAGCAGGCTCCAAAGGAAGGAAAGAAAACAACCACCAGCTCCCTAAGAGGTGCTCATATCAGAAATGAGTTGTTTAAAGCATTTGGGACAAGAAACAAATATATCTGACTAAGAATTATTCTAGAATGACTTGGGGCTAACCTGAATTTGTAGACACAGAGGTCTGACATGTTTCAGCATAGTTCCCTTGCTGAAGCTCAGTAATTGGCTTTTCTGATTGATGGTGATGAATTAGGGGAAAGCTCCTTGGTGAAACGCAACTGAAGAGGTCTGAGAGCTCAAATACAGCTTCATTGTGCATCTGACATATGAAGATAATACCTGATACCCCCAAACAAAACTGACTGTCCAGAGAAAGGATCCTTAGGAGGACAAAGCCCTTGTGAAGAGCATTAGCCATGGCATTTGAGGCACTTCTGGGGCAGATATTAGGAGCATCTGCATGGAATTCAATGACAGAGAACAAAACAAGGAGGAAAAATTGCAAGGAGCCCTTTAACCTCAAGAGTGGAAAAAAAACTTGCAATGATTGGGCTTGGCCTCTGGCCACAGTGCTGGTACTCACTTGTTGTAGAGGACAATGTCTGGCCTCCAGATGAGCTCTGAGGGGATGCGGATGGAAGTGACGTTCTCGTATTCCTGGGGGTCCCAGCGCAGCTTGTAGTCGTGCCACTCCTGCCAACAGGGAGGTGGTTACAAAGCTGGGAGGGGTCAGAGAGCACAACTGAAAAGAAACGCAGCAAAAAAATGTATTTCTGGTGCACCCACCTGCTTCACCCACACATTTGTGGTCATCATTTGATTCTTCTCATCCTGAAATGTGAGAGCAGGCATTGGTTACAGCAGCAGATGAAGCAGCCCTAAGAACTCATTAAATTTCTCATAATTGTGCTTCATTTCTATAATTATGAGCCACCTCTGCAGTAAGTACAAGTTTCATGCTGTAAATAAAAAGCAGATGTTTCTGTCATTTAACATGGGACAGGGCACAGCTGCCTGATCCCACCGAACAGCTGAGCTGGCACCTCAATCCTGCGAACAGACGGGCTGGCATTTATCAGGGTTTTCCTCAGTGCTGATGGATTCAGCCCAGGACAATGGGGGCAGGCAGAGGAAGGAGCTCCACAGTTCTACGACCTGGGCTCTGCAGGAAGGGAGTGATGGAGGCACATCTCTTTACTCAAAGGGGAATGAAGGAGATACATCTTACTCACATGTGTGTGGATGACTACACTCAGCTTCGTCTGCAAGAAGTATTTCTGCTGTGGCACACTAGCCATGGACACAGGTCTGGAAGTGTGGGGCTCAGCAGTGTTCCTCCTTCTACCAAATACATGAACTCAGAGTATTGTGTGTTGGACCACTCTAGTATCAGGTGATAGAAACAGAGGAAATGGCCTGAAATTGTGCCAGGGGAGGGTTAGGTTGGAGATGAGGAAAAATATCTTTGCTGCAAGAGTGATCAGGGACTGGAACAGGCTGCCCAGGGAGGTGGTGGAGTCACCACCCCTGGAGGTGTTCAAGAAATGTGTGTGGCAATGGCACTTTGGGACATGGTTTAGTGGCCATGGTGGTGTTGGGTTGACAATTGGCCTTAATGATCTTAGAGGTCTTTTCCAGCCTTAATGATTTTGTGATTCTAGGAGATGAGAGCTCTCCTCCAGCCATACACAGCAGCCCCAGCCCTGAGCTGCCTGCTAGTTGCACTTGTAACCACTGACATGATTTTAAGAAGATTAATTCTTCTTAAGTAAACAGGGCAGTCACTGGGAAGCAGGTGTATCGATCCCTCCCCGTCCACGATTCAGCAGCTGCATAATGGAAAGTCTCTCTCATGCTTCCACAGTCACTAATGTCTCATCTTTAGACTTATCAATTATTCAGATGAGAACTGTACAACTTCAACATTAGCAACTGCAAACAGCCCAGGCTCCCTCGGGCTGACCTAAGAGAGAGGAGGGGAACAGAAGGTCATTTCCATGCTGCAAGGCTGGGAGCTGATGGACTGTGCACGAGGAGGAAACTCTTCAGCAACTGGTGTCTTAAACTGCCCATCTCCCTCACCACCTTGGCTTTGTTTCCTCAGCACCTCAAACATCTTACCTCAAGAGATAACAGGGCAGTTTGTTATGAATGCCCCTCACTGGTGATGTATTCCAGTGGTATTACACTTCCATTATATTCCCTTTCACAGTGAGGGTAGTGAAGTACTGGAACACGTTGCCCAGAGAGGTGGTGGAGGCCCCATTCCTGGAGATATTCAAAGTCAAACTTGATGTGGCCCTGAGCAACCTGCTCTATTTAAAGCTGTCCCTGCTGACTGCAGGGGGGCTGGACAAGATGACCTTCAAACATCCCTTACACAGTGCATTCCGTGATTCTGTGATTCTATAATTCTACTCTGACACACAAAGAGGGCCCAAAAGTGAGGCCAATCCTTGCTCTGGAGATGGACATCTACACAAACACACAGACCTGGGAAGTGCTGTGAGCAAACAGGGATGGGAGAGAGAAACATCAGGGAGCAAGGTCTGCACAAGCCAGAAGCCTCTGTGCGTGTTCAGCATCTGCAGCCCTGCAGGGATCTCCTCTGGGTGCCACACTTGACCCCAACAAGCTGTGCCAGGGTAATCCTCTGAACACCATGCCAGCGGGCACCACTCCAGAGTGCAAATCACTCTTTTGTACACACTGCATGCAGGTACCAGATGTGCAACTTCTACTTGAGCAAACATTCAGAAACAATTTTCTTGCTAATATCTGCTGAAGTAGCTAAAAATCCTCAAAAATTCCATTTGCAGAGAGCTCTTCAAGCAAGCTGTCTTCTGGAGAGGAAGAACCCCCTGGTGCTATTAGCTTGTGGAAATCAGTGTTAACAGTTCTGGCTCATATCTCAAATCAGCTGTTTGTTTTTTCCCTCAGCCAGGACTCTGGCATTTGTGCCAGGGGCCCCACTGCTCTCTTGTGATCAGTCCCACAGGAATTTGGAATTTTACCTCTAAGGCATCTTTGATCATCATCATCACCACTTGGTCATCACTCTGATGACCAGCTCCTCACATGAGTCATCCCCCAGCCCAGCACATCTGGCTGCCTGATAACTCTTCTCTGCCAAGAGCAAAGTCATCCCAACCCAACCCTGACCAGCTAATAAACCCCACATGCCCCAGGAGCTTCTCCCAGAGCCATGATCCCATCTGCCCTGGCTGCCTGTTGCACTTACGACGTCGATGAGCTGGGCGATGGACAGGCCAAAGCGAACCAGCACCACGTCGGAGATGTTGGCGACGGGCCGGGACCACTTGTTATAGCCAGAGAAGAGCTTCTTCAGCAGACGCTCCTCCGCGTGGGCTCGCGCTTCCACGTGGCCAAGGGCTGTGGGGACAGCGTGGGGCATGGTGGCATGAGACCAGTGCAGCTCCAAGAACCATCAGAGCCTTTTCTGATGGGGATCTCCAGGCTAAACCCACCCAAAGGTGAGTCAGAGGGGAGGGGGATGCCCACTGGTGACTTGCCTCCCTGCTACCCCAGGCATTGCCAGGTATTTTTCTCTTTCCTCCCGCACCATGACCAAGTCCCAGTGTAGGGTTTCTGTGGCAGAGCAGAAGACTGGTCTGCAAAGCATGGCCTGAAAAAAATTACCTGGAAAAAATGGCCTGAAATTGTGCCAGGGGAGGTGTAGATTGGGTATTGGGGAAAATTTCCTTACTGAGAGTGGTCAGGCTCTGGAACACGCTGTCCAGGGAGGTGGTGGAGTCACCATCCCTGCAGGTGCTCAAGAAACCTATGGCTCCTCAGGACATGGTTTAATGGCCATGGTACTCTTAGGTTGACAGCTGGACTAGATCTCAGAGATCATTTCCAACTGAAACAATTCTGTGATCCTGTGGGGCATCCCTAAAATTATTTGCAAAACACTACCCTGAATTTAGTCTGGTTTTTTTGTTTGGGGTTTTTTGTTTAGGGTTCTGTGTGTTTGTGGGTTTGTTTTTTTTTTTGACCACCTCTCTGTAAGTTTCTAGAACTGAAGTCTGCAAGCAGGATGCTGGAAGGGCAAGGCAAAATGGAAACAGCAGCCTCTGGCTGTGAGACAAGAAGTTTTTGGGTCAGATTTCTACATAAAAACTGAATGCATCATTTAGGGGGGAAAAAAACACCACAAACCAGATTAAAATTCAGGTCTTGAAACTAACCTTCAGAGCTGATCTTTAACAAAAACAGTGAGTGAGGAAGAGGATGGGGTGAGCACAAATTGGATAACAAGAGCACAGCTTCCTTCCATAATTACTTTAAAAGTTGGAGGCTGTGGGGAGCACCCCTGACCCTGCACACACGCTGTGGGAACCACCAGAGCTGCCTGTTGGTTATTAAAAATCAAAAGCCACTCTTTTTCCAAGGGGGTGCCAGGGAGCTGCTCTCCTTTGCTCGCTGCACACAGAGAGATGGTGGGAGAGGGAGCCGGGGGCTCTCCCTCCATCCCTCCTGGAATATGGCTCCTATTTAGTCTTTAGCTGCCCTGGATTGTACAAAGGGAAGCATTAGTTGAGCGCTGGCTGTGCTCTCCGCAGCCCCAGCTGTAGCCCCGAGACACATTAACACACTTTACCCAGGGAAGAAAAGCCCAGGCAAGGAGGAGGATGCTGAGCCCTTGTCTGGGTTCTCCTTCCTGTCCGCTTCCCCACCGCGGCTTTAACCCTTTCCCCATGAAAGCAGGCAAGGAGCAGAAAAGCAAAGCAAAGCTCAGCAGAGGCTGGTGTTAAAGGGGCTGACCATGATGGGGCAGGAGGATGCAGGAGTGGGGCAAATTCCCTGTGGACAGGGACAGGGCATTACAGCCTGCGTTTAAGAGAGAAGGGAGAAAAGATAAAGAGTAGAGCAAGGGCTAGAAAAGCTTTCCCAAACTTACCGGGGAAGATGCTGGCACACAGCAGCAGGAGGAGGCTTCCTTCAGACAAGAGAGATACCATTGTGGAGCAGAGCTTAGCACGCAGAGTCTCCCGGCAGGGCAACTTTTCCTCTCAGAGCTTCTGGATCTTCCAGCTTCATTCCCCTGATCTCCTTTCTCTCTCCCTTCCTCCCACCTGCTTCTGGGAAGGGATAATCGCCGGTGGTTTGTTTGATTTTCTTCTCTCTGCTGTCTGGTCTCCAGCTGCTCCTCCTGAAGGATGCTCTTCCCTGGGACACCGACGGAAGAGATTCCTAAGGGCTGCCGAAAGCTCCTGTCAAGAGAGAGAGAATGCATAGAGCCTTCCTGGGCTCTCCTGCTTGCTCCTCTCCCCTTTCCTACGGTGTGGTTTGGCTGCTCGATGTATTTGTTGCTGCTGCTGCTGCTGCTCGCTGCTTTCACCCTTCCCCCAGCCCTTTGGGCAGCCACCAATGCCCACGCCAGCCCTCAGTGGAGCAGAGAGGGAGGACAGTGTGTTTGTATATTTAATGGAGTTAGACCTGCCCACCTCCTGCTCGGGAGGAGGAGAGAATCCCTGCGCTCCAGCAAACAGGCTGTGGGGAGGAAAACTTTTAGCAGAAGGGAATAAAGGGGGAGATGCGGAGCCCAGCAGCAGCCAGGGGCGCTGGGGATGGGACCGGCTGGGGACGGGACCGGCTGGGGACTTTCTAGCACCTGAAGCCCAAACGGGTTTTGATTGACGAAAGCCGTCTGTTTGATGCTGTCCAAGTGCTTCTCCAAATCACTCCTGTAGACTAACAGGGTAATTAGACAGAGAGAGATTTCCGGCCTGGGCACATATATTTGCTGCCAACAGATATTGGGCTGATGAAGCTGTCCATCAGAAGCAGGCTCTGCGGTGCCTGCTACTGTACAAACACAAATATTAGCCTCTACCCGGAGGCAATATGTAAATCAAAGATGAGACTGAGATGAAAGGTCACTCAAATGTATCTATGGACTTGAACATACCTTAAACACACCCCACATAACACCACTGAAGTCATGAAGGCTTTTTGTGGAGGAAAGGATAACTCCTTGTGTTAACAAGGAATTATCATTCTAGCCCTGATTCCCCACATGGGAGGCACGGAGCAGAGCGCTCTCCCTTTCATTTAGAAACTAGCTTTGATATTAACACAATTACTTCCACAAGGAAAGCAAATGGATTTCATTTTCAGGCAGGGGTAATGTTGCCAGCTGCAAAATTCATCAAAGTCTGCTCTAATAATACTAGCTACATATTTTATGTAGAATAATTTCCCTTCTCCCAAAGCATCTCCAATATCTTCCAATATAATGGATTGCTGGCTGAAGAGCAGGAGGATTAAAGCCACCAGAGGAATTGTCTGTAGTGAGATTATAAATAACAGCATGGTAGTATCAAACTGGTCTTATCTTGTCTTCCCTTGACTCATCTCTTCCTCAACAGTTGTCATCTCTTTGAGTGACAATCCCTGCTGTATTTTCTGCTGGGTGTAAGGACTCCTCCATGGTTTTCCTGCCTTGCTTGCAGTCTCCTGATCCTCACCTGAACACAGCGACACGGTGTAAAAATCTGTAGTGCTCATTCCAAGGCACCATCCGTCATTAATTTAATAAAGAGCAGATGTGAGACCAAATGAACTTGGAGCTGAAGGCAGGGGTTGAATCCTAAGAGCCAGGTGCTGTGCAGCTCTGAGCACCTCTGCTCTCCACAGCCAGCAAGAGGGTAGCAGAAGGGCAATCATTTCTCATCAGCGTAAAAACAGCATCACTCACACACTGCAGCCACTCTCCCAAATACCCATAAAGCAACCAGGACCCCCCCTCCCCCCCCCATGTTTCTTCAAAGCCCTTTGCTCTCTGGAATCTGGAGGGAGGAAGCCATCACGATGGTTTGCATGCTCCCCCACTCCTCACTGGGATGAGTGTATACCAAGCAGTTTTAAGTGAAGGGATCCTGGGTCTTGACCTCTCTAGTTCCAGCAAAACCCACCAGACACAAGAAATCTTACAAATCCCCACAGGCTGCTGGTGGGAAATGGGATTTTTAATGGTGGTTTTTCTGAGGAGGCTGGTAATCTGCACAGGTCACACACTGGGCAACCAAACCCAAGGGATCCAACATCAGCTACTCCCTTTTGAAACCCTTGGCCATAAATAATCCAGGTATCCTTGACTACAGAGCCTCCCGTGCAGAGCTGATTCCAGTCCCATGGACAAATCCCATTCATCTTCACCTTCTTGCTCTCTTTGCTGGTGAGCAAAGGAGCTGGGAGCAAATACTGCCTTTAGATTAACCCTATAAATAATTTTGATTAAAAAAGGATTTCCTTCTTTTGGAAATTAATTGTAAATCATCCTTTCCCAGAAGTGAAAGATTTATACCTCACCTCCCTGGCCCTGGCAATAAGCATATTTTGCAGAGGTTTTTGTGCCTTGAAGTGACCTTGTTAAATCTCACTGGCAGCTTCTTTCTGCATCATTGGGCCATAACTAAATTTCCATCAGCTCCTCTGTGTATTTGGAAGGCAAAGTCTTCCACTGGTACATGTGCAAGGGGCTCAGCCTCGTGAAGACAAAAGATGCCATTTAAAGGTTTTAAGGATTTTTTCTTTTACTGTGGGAGAAGGATGTGACTCCAGTCTGACTCTCAGGCACCAGGCTCTGAGCCTCCTCATCAGTATTATCTTCCTTTGTCTGAAAAAAATAAGAGAGATGTGGATAACTTGGGGAATCCAGGTGTTCCAAACAGCGAACACAAACATCTCAGCTATGGAAGACTGCAGGGTGACCCAGACAGAACCAAGGCAGTATTTCCCCCATGGTGCTCAGTGAAATCTCAGACTTGTCCTTGGAATAAGGGCAAGCCAGTAACGAGCTCAGGTTCAAGTGTTTTAGTAGAATTCCATCATTTTGCAAGGATCTGGTGACTCTTGAGTCCCCTGTCTTGCATTCTGCAGTCCTGGAAATCTCAGCCCTATTTTAGCCCTGTCCCCAAGAGATTTTATCTGATAAAAGGCACTGGCAGAAGGGGTTTGAAGGTCCCTAAATGCTGGGTGCCTGACCCTGTCATGCTCAACAGGGGCAAAATCCAACTGCTGAAGGAGGTAGAGGCAAGCTGCACTGTTGGGAATCCTGGGCCTGCCTGTCTGCTTTGGATTTGCCCTCTCTCTCCATGATCTTGTCTTGGATGTCACTGTCAGCTCCCCAGAGCAAGCCCTTGGCCTCTGTTTATCTTGTAAAATGTCATCTGCATATTTGAGTCTACAGGCATAGGACACAATAATGATAATATCTCCTTACCCGTTCCCTCTTTGGGTTCGATGAAGGGGACAAAGCCAGCTGATGGAATGCTTCAGCAACACCATTCAGAGGTGATCTGACTTTCCCCCACCTTGTCCCCATGATCAAGAAGATCTCTCTCTCCCGTTCCTAACCGCTTTGTCCTCAACAGGGACCTCAGGTGGAGCAAAAGCAGCAGGAAGAAACCCAAGAGTGAAGGGGGAGAGATCTTGCAGTGAAATGTGCACTGAAATGAGCAGAGCAGAGCGGAGGGATGTGCAAAGCTCTTTCTCAGCTCGACCTGCCTCTGGGGAAATCTGCAAGGTACTGCTGGCCTCACCAGAGTGACTCTGATTTATTCATATGGATTTCAGCTTGGCTCTGAAGTGCCAGAAGACTTTGAAAGACAATTTTAACTAAATCAAGCATTTTCACTGCCTAAAAGACTTCTGACCATGCAGGGAAGCTGAGACACCTGTGCGGGAGTGAAAATAACGGCAAAAGCAAGCAGAGACCTGACGATTCCATGGTTATGAAGCCCAGGCTTCTTCCAGGCTCCTTTTCTTCTTGGAAGCTGGATGATTGGTTTCCAGCCATGCCATACTCCTGCAGCACCTTCTTGTCTCCCTGAGTATCCTCACAACAATGATCAAACTCTGGGGACAAAGGCAGTGCCATGGCTTTACAACAGCTGCAGCATCCACAGCAAGAAACCAGCTGTGCTCTGGTGGTGAACAACACATCTGATGCGAGATGCTCCAAAGCTGCATCACCCTGATGGTTCTTTTCCAGACTTATTTCCATCACAAAGCACACAGAGTGAGCAGACAAAACTGGCAGCCCCTTGCCTGTCAGCCTAATCTTGGGTACTCAAGTCCACCACAGACACATGTCCTCCAGCCAGGGCACCACAGCCCTGACTCAGAACAGCCCCCACGGTTCCAGCCACACGGATGCTCAGGTCACACATACACTTCCCAGCAGGGTGGTATGGCTAATGCAGCTTCTCCTCCTGCTCTCTGTGAGCTGATGAAGATTTGAATCCAAGCACAAGAGCTCTGATGCATTAACCTATTGTGTTGCCTTTTGATTCTCATGCATTACTGAGCTGGGAGTTAAAAGAGCTCAGCAGGCCACAGGATTAGCTCCATGGCGAAGATCTCTGGAGCATCCAGTTGTATTTGCCTTTGTCTCCTGGCTGGTTCCATGTCTCCAGCTGTCTGACATGGTTATCATCTTTCATCATCTTCTCTGACCAGCAACAAGCACTAAGCCAGACATTTCTTCTCTAGATTTCTCCTCTTCCTGTCTCTCACTCAGACATATCCCAGGAATTTCTGGATAAGTGTCATAATTAATAAAGCAGCAGGAGGATTTGGGATTTTGGCCATGCTAAAAACCCCCAACAAACCAAGTGAGCCAACCACTGCAAAGAGAAAGGAGGCAAAGCAGCAAGTCATGGATCCATTAAAGTTCCCAGCTCTACAACTATCCTGAAGTCACAAACCACTTGAAACCTCTGCATCTTATTTGTATATGTCAGACTCTCTTGTGAAGAGCCTGTGAGGAACAAGGAGCCGGCTTTTGCTTCCCTCGAGATCCAAGAAGATGGAATTCCAAATCAGAGAACAGAAGCATGTCTCTCCAGAAAAGTTTGTTCTCCAAGGATGGCTTTGGTTTCACTGCTCAGCTTTGTAGATCTAAATTAGGCTCTTGTCCTTTCTCCCCAGCGGGCAAATGCTGCCCAATTTATTGGCTAAAGAAATTTGGAGCTGAGTCATAGGTAAATCCTTTCCCTTTTCTCTCCATGATCAGCACCAGCTACAGATTTTATCTTCCCAACCAGCACTAACCTAAGGGCACTGAATGCATCAAGCAAAGCAGGACTTGATGAGGTCCACAGTGTAATTAGCCAGATGAAGGGGCTCAGTAAGTTAGAACCTCCCCCAAACTCTTGGCCTGATGTATGTCTATGAACTAAGCTTGGTGAACACCCCAGGCTGTGAACTTCAGTGGGTGCATGCAACATCCATCCATCTGGAGAGTAGGAGTGGGAGCCTCTCCAGCTACCCTGATTGAATCAGTGGAGTTTAGGATGTGCCACCCTGAATTGAAGCCCTCAATCCTAGTGCATAGACTTGATCTAGAACAGCATCCATGCCAGGTATAAGCATGCTGAGCAGAGGTCATTTTAGCCAGGCATGGAGACAGAGCAGAGCAATCCAAGTTGTCTGATGTGCACTTCAAGTGCTCGTACCAAGGCTGCTGTGAAGGCAAGGAAAAGATTTCCCAGAGACAGACCATGCCCCAAGCTCCTTCTTCATGACTTCGGTTCCATGCCCACACCAGTGTGAGTTTGGGCTGTGTCCTCTGGGCAAAACCCAGCATTAAAAAATGCAGTCAGTGCAAAGAACTTGGTCATAAATATTGTGCTTGGCAGCAAGATATGGCCATAAATATTTCCTTGCTTAACCAATAGGAAATGATAGCTCTTAAATCTCAATTACAGTTGAGTAGCAACTGGCTCACACTCATTGGCACTAAGGTCCTGCCTTGCTTCTGCAGGAAATCAGGGCAGCTTTCCCACAGCTCCTGCAGCAGCCCTGAAATACTGAGTTCTGGTGCTTACCAGAATTCAACAACATTTTGTCCTTCTGGAATTTGGACGAGCTAGGATGAAAGAAAATATGCTTCCTTAAGCTCTATCCAAAAGCATCCTGCAGTAGATGTTGTAGTGACAGTTCTATTCCAGCTCCTTGGGTTGCCATCAGTCTCCCCGCTGCTGGCTGGATTCGTTTATATGTGGCTGACAGATAGTCTCAGGATGTGAACCTTCAGAAGGACTAGCCAAAAAAGGGCAGGAAAGATTTTTTTTTTCAGGAAATCTATGGAACTGGAAGTTGCTGAGATGCTACCACCCTGTCTGACACACCTGCTATAACTAAGCCAGTTGAGATGACCTTTGGTACCTACTGTCCAGTCTGCATTCAAAGTTAAAAAAATTAAAGAGAAATGTTCAGAGAATTATCTTTTGAAGGCTTCCAGGCCAGCTGTGGCCACACTCACCATGTGAGGAAGGGGATTCTGTTCCTCTGCTCCCACCTGCTGAGATCCCACCTGCAGTGCTGGGGCCAGCTCTGGAGTCCTCAGCATAGGAGGGACCTGTTGGTGAAGGGTCAGAGAAGGCCACAGCAATGATGAGAGGGTTAGAAGCCTCAATCTGCCTCTCTAAGTATGCAGAAGTGCAGCCACATCTACAGCTGAGCTGCTGCTCACCCTGCTGGGGATAATGACTGGGTTGGCACAGCTACAGATCCTCTCCCACCATGATGTCAGTGGAGCTTGGAATTAGCATGAAGCTACTTGGACATTTTATTTCTGATTCAATTCTTCTTCTTTGGCATCGCCTAATGTCCCATATGGCTTATTGTTGGACCCCCCAGCAGCTGAGGGAAAGTGTCTTTGATTGACACTTGAAAATACCAAGTTGTGCTTCTGGGCTGGCTCAGGCTGCAAGAGCTCTTGGCAGAGGGAAACATTCGGTGTCATTTGTGTTTCGCTGTGCAACAGGAAGAAGACATTTTCCACACTGAGCAATATACAGAAAAGTTTATTCTCTAAGGGGATAAAATAATCCTCTTTTGATCTCCTGTAGCATTTTTTTCAACTGGAAATGGCTTTCAGATCAGAGATTCAGCCCTGAATGGAACTTGAAGGAATCGACATCCACTCTCAGCTTGGGCCTGTGGGTTTACAAATTAAATGGCTCCTTCCTTTACAGTACAAAACTCTTGGGCTGGATAATCTTCTGCTCCAGGGGTTTGAAACCCACATCTAAGGCACACAAGATCGACCACCTCCTCTTATCTGTGGTGATAGAAATTCAACCAAGATCTTGAGCTTTGGAGGAAAGGACACTTTTGGTGTACATTTCCAACCCCACGATGTCATATCACAACTTAACTCTCTTTCAAGTCCTCAGCACTATCCAGACCACCACCAGGAATAAACTTCATCCATTCTGCCACATTTTGGCATCATGGACTAGGAGAGAAATGGAAAAGGACTCCCCAGGCTATTCCAGACAAAACCAGGTGTGGATAAATGAGAAGCAGCTAACAACCCCCCTCCTTTTCAGCAGCAAGGCTTCTGTTAACATTACTTTGCTTCTAATTCTGGTGAAAGCATTTTGGTGCAGTCAGAGAGCAGCTGACTAATTTGTGGGCTGCAGCACACAGTAAAAATGGCACAGGGGAAGAAAAGATGGGCATGGGCAAATGATTCCTGCTGCCTGTCCAGAAAGTGCTCATAAGAGAGCATTTGTGATCTCAAATATTCTCATTCATCAGCTTGGTACTGGCGGTGGAACCAAGGGACTGAAATCACAGAGCACACTCAGACTGGGGGATGAACATTTGGGTGAATGCAGAGTTGTTCCCACGTGGGAGCAGTTGGGTTTGCTCCCATGACTTAGGGATGTCTGGCATAGAACATGCACAGAATCTTCTTGAGCAACCCAGTTTGAAAATGAGAATCAGACAGACAGCTGCAGACAGCAGAGTGCAACAATCAATCAGCTACAACAGCAAATGGAAAAGGCTGTGCTGGCAGCACCCGAGAGCCATTTTGCTCTCTGTATTCAAACATCTCCCTCAGAAGAGGTTCCTGTGGTGTGTCCTTTCTGCTGGAGAGAGATTTCTCATCATTGTCCTTAGTGAAGTCTCAAATCACTGAGCTGAGCTTTGCTTTGTGGGAGGAAGAAAGGGCTGACCACTTAACAGAGGAGAGAAGCAAGCATCGGAAGTCCAATCCCCAGCCACATTTCAGAGGGGTTGTTCTGCTCTGGAAAATGCTGCCTCTGGAACTGTGGAAAACCTTCTAGGTTTGACACCCCCCAGAGCAGCACCGTTTAAAATTATTGTTGTTCTGTTGTCGATGGGCTTTGCTCTGATTGTATTTTCCTCTCCCATGAGTGAAGGAGCATTGGGATTCATGCAAGTGTTTCATGGAGGGCTATTTGCTTCAAAGGACTGTCTGTGTCAGCAGAGCCAGCCATTGTTTGCTCTTTTATTCACAGAAAGCAAACACAAAAGTATAAACTATGCAGACAACAAAATCAATGAGGCTTCTGAAGGGGGATTCACTGGAAGTGGTTCTGAGGGCAGAGAGCAGCTCAGCTCTGCTACAGCCAGTGGCTTACATCAGCCCTGCCGATGATTACAAAGCCAGTCAGGTGCCATGCGGCACTGATGTTATTCTAACACCAGAATCATCCTGGCAAGGTGTGAATTGCTGTGCCCTAAGGAGTGACGCTGCCTGAGGCAAGCAATCAGCTTGGTGGACGGGGAGCAGGAAACCACGGGTGGAAGAGATGGCACAAAAGCAGAAGGGGGCTGACAGTCTATTTCCATCAGGATCCCAGCTGTAGCGACCAGAGCTTCAAAGACAATCACTGCTAGGACACAAGAAAAAATCTGTCCAGAGCCACAGCAACAACTTATTACAGGCAATTCCCCAAATGTCTGAGGGCATGGCCCACCCTAGATCAGCACCTCAGCTTCTTGCTTGTTCCAAGATAGAAACATCTTTGCTGGAATAATCTGTCTGGCAGCCATGACCATTGATTAAATGGGAAAGCAGCTGCCTGCAAAAAGCGATCCCTGCAAAGATCTCTCTTCAGCTGGGTCAGCAATGTTGGTCCCAGCTCAGAGCCACACTCATCCCTTGCATCCTTTTCCTTTATTCACCTCCAGCTGTGCAGCTTTGGCAGGGCTCTCCTCGCCCCTCAGACTTCAGCCACATCTAGGGAAACACTGCACCAAAAATTCAAATTGATATCCTATCTCCAGTGGAGCTGTTGGGAGTTTAATGCAGCCAAGGCTAGAGATGGCCCTCGGCTGGCTTGCAGGGTAGATGACGGTAAGCCCTGGCCCACCACATCCTCCTGAATGGAACTGCTGGACCCAGTGAAGATTCCCCAGTGAAGTCAAGGCTGATAGCACCTCCTGGGGAAGCTTGGCTGCTGCTGCTACCATACAAGCAGCATCTGCTGGGGAATCTGTGTGGCAGTTGTCACCAAACCGCAATCCAAACACCAAAGAGGGGACAACATCAACCCTGGGACACTTAATTCCTGGCAAAATAAGACCCCATGCAAAGCATGGCACAAGGATCCACAAGGATCCACAACTTTGGTTCTGTTTTTCACCCAGATGATGCCAGCCACACTCCCCTGCCAGCACTCACTTTTGGTATCCCTTCATTTCCCAGATCTGGCATCTGGCATTCCCCCTCCATCTCTGGCAGGACAGTTCCTCCTACCCCACTCTTCACCCCCTTTGTTTAAGTTGCCACCTCCCTTTCCCTGGCACTGTTCTCCTAGAAGATGATGCTGTGTGTCAGCCATGCCCTGAGCAGAGAGCTGGCCTTTGGAGGAGGGAAAAATAAATGACTACTAGAAAAGTCTGAATTAGTTAAGTATACACAAGGGAGACTTTGCAAGCCTAATTAGAGGTAATTACAAGTCCTCCAAAGCCGTCCACCAAAGTCTTGCTGAATATTTATTGCCTTGGTAGTGGCTACTCACAGGTAGCCTCCAAGAAGCCTGGCAGTTTTGGGGAAGGACAATGATTTATCTCCTTTTAAAGCATCTCTTTGCCAGAACTATGGTGTGCTGGGGCACTTAGATTATTTTATCATGTTTTTCACTCTTACAGGAGAGGACAATGACTTCTGTTGGTATCCATATGAGAAGTGACCTGATCTTTACAGGAACAGTTGCTCACCTGCTATTTCTATATGTGGGAGCATGGAGGTGTTCTTTACACTCTGGGCCCTGTGTGGCATTCTCTGCAGGATCTGGGAAGCCAGTGGTCAGAGTGGCCTCTCAGAATGGGAAGGTTTGTGGAGCCAGAGGATGAAAGTCAGTGATACACATCACACAGCCACACCAGCTGCAGGTTTCATCCATAGATTCACAGACTAGTTTAGACTGGAGGGGACCTTGTAACAGCAATAGCTTAGCTATTGCTTGCTACACAGCAGCTACCCTTCCAGGGAGATGAGCAGAACAGCTTCTGCACCCTTGTCATTACACAGCCTGCAAATCAAACCTCCTTTCACTGTGCATCTCTGGAAGACACGCAAGATAAATATAGAGAAGGCAACTTCTCAGCTAATTAAGCTCACAAAAGGTGAACTGCTGCAGGTTTAATTAGCTGAAGCAGAGCTCACCGAAGTTCCTACTGCAAGGGTGTTTAAATCAAAGGCAGCTTCATCTGGTCTAATTTGTAATGTGCAAGGAATCCAGAGGGGTAAGCAGTCTTTCCCCTTTTGTTGGAAAGAGCACAGGGAAATGAGGTAATGACATCATCAGGGCTCCTCTAGGCAATGTGTTACATTTTCTGCTGAGATTATTCATCTGCTATTTAGCTGCACGTTGCACCTACTTGCACTGAAGCAACTCAGCTCAGCAATCCTCTTGCAGCCCTGGTTTTGTAGGAAAAAACAAATCTTGCAGACATGCAACAGAGAGTTACATGGCACTGGGTGACTTTTTTTCTACTGAATCCAAACCCTTCAGACAGAAGATAGATTGGATTTCCTAAGAAAATAGATCAGAGCTTTCCAAGAAAGGTAGAAATCTGAGATGGGGGAGAGCGGCTGCTCCTGAGTGCACATTCCATCCTACAATCACAGTCAGAGCTGCCATCCAGACCAAGGCTCTTGTCAAAGCTGGAGCAGCACCATCAGCTCTACAGCAGCAGTCTGGTGCCATGTGCAAGGGAGACTTCATAAATCAATATGAGTGTTACTTTTAATTGCATCTTGAAACCATCACCTTCTCTAAGCTGAACTGAAGACACTCAACATCAGTTGATGATTCTCCAGAGCTTGAGAGCAAAGAGATCAAATGCACATAGGAGAGAAACAAGCACATGGAGACTACTAAAATGTACAGATGGGGCTCTTGCTGTGTCGACGCTTTTGTCTCACCAAAGCATAAACTTTCCTTTGGCAGTGAAGTAGAGACTCTCACCACACGTTTATGGAAGCTCCCAAACACTTTTTCCCTGCCTCAAAGAGGGAAAGATCGCTGCTTGTCCCCACCAACCTTACTCTCCTCTTGTATGGTGTCTGCAGTCAGGTCTAAATGCTGCAAAAGCATTGCCCCCCACCTGAACCTCCTCCACATTTACATGGCAATAAGAACAGGAGGAATTTCAAACAGGTTGTCACACTTCTGGAGTCAAAAGCTCTTAAGCAGGAGATTGCAGAACCATAAAATTGTTTTAGCTGGAAAAGACCTCAATCATCAGCCTAAGAACACCATGGCCATTAAACCATACCCCAAAGCACCATGTCCACAGGTTTCCTGAGCACCTCCAGGGATGGAGATCCTCTGGGCCAGCCATCATTTTCCATGGGTAGTTACTCTTCTATGAACAGACTTCTCGGAAGGACAGACAGTGGCTGCATGAATGAATCCGTTTCAACGTACAGCTGTAAAAAGATCTTTTCTTCCTTCAATTCAAAATGGAAAGGGTCTCTTGATTCTGTCTATCTCTGCCTGAACACGTCAGCTCCTCTGCTCATACGCAAGCTCTTACCCCACAGTAAGTGAGAGCTAATTTTGCCATGGCTGACTTAAAAATATTTTTTTTGCCAAAAGCAAATCTTGGGAGTCTGAGGCTGTCCTTGTGTAATTATAATAATATTTCCCCCCTTCAATTTAATCTTATTCACAGCCCTTTGAATTCCACAGGAGCCTCTTCCCACCAGCACCAACAAACAGTTAGGGTTTTTGCTGAATCTTGTTTGCATTGGCTCTGGAAAAACCCAAAACAGAGGAAACAAAGAAGCAAAAATCAAACAAAGAAAAACCCCAAACAAACTAAGGAGAAAAAAATACAAATAAAGCCAACAAACAAACAAACAAAGGGCTGCCCCCAAACAAACAAAGAAACCCTCCTAACAAAGGAGAAAAAAAACACAAACTAAGCAAAAAAGACAATAAGCTAAGGAAAGGAAAAAAAAAAGAGAGAGAGAGAAACAGGATTTGCTGGTAAGAATTACACAGAACTGCAAGAGAATAAGTAATGTCCTCTGTAGTTAAGCAGCAGCCACTAAACTCATTTGTATCCTAACAGGATTGTCCTTTGGAAGGGAAAACGTCAAAGAGCTCAGGGGCTGAAGTTTCTCCGTGGGAACAGGTGAGGAAGAGTGGCAGATGGCAGCCAAGTGCCAGCACACTCTGCAGTGATGCTCAGATCATTTGTTGACGAGGAGGGTTTAAAAGCCTGAGCCAAACGAAGTGTTCCTGCTCCTTGTGCTCGGCTGGGTTTGTGGTGAAGGCAGAAAAATGCTATTTAAAGTTGCTCAAGATCTGAACAGAAATCCCAAGCATCCCCCCCAGCTTGGGGAGGATCATTTTCTTTAATGTCCAAGCTGGGGGGGTGGGGGGGAAGATTACACATTGGCAGAGCTTTTTCTCTGGGATAAGACTTGAAAGCCAGCCCAGGACATAGGTTAAATAAACAGAACTTCACTGTCAGAAGAAATTATGGGTTGGTATTTTCCCTAAAGATTGTTTATTTTTAAGCAGGCAGGAGAAACTCTCCAAAGTCTCATCTAAAAAACCCATTTATATAAATACACCCCCAGGCAGAGCTCTCTGTGGGGAGGTGGTTGTCCTCCTCTGCTCAGCACTGCTGAGGCCACATCTTGAATCCTGGGGTCAGGTTCGGGTCCCTCACTCCAAGGACATTGAGGGGTTTAGAATAAACCTTTATTTTAGAATAAACCAAACCAGGTTGGAAGAGACCTTCAAGATCATTGTGTCCAACCCATCAACCAATCCAACCCACCCAAACAGCTAACCCATGGCACCAAGCACCCCATCAAGTCTCCTCCTGAACATCTCCAATGACGGCAACTCCACCACCTCCTTGGGCAGCCCATTCCAATGGGCAATCACTCTTTCTGTATAGAACTTCTTCCTAATATCCAACCTGAACCTCCCCTGGCACAGCCTGAGACTGTGTCCTCTTGTTCTGGTACTGGCTGCCTGGGAGAAGAGACCATCATCCGCCTGTCTACAACCTCCCTTCAGGTAGTTGTAGAGAGCAATAAGGTCACCCCTGAGTCTCCTCCTCTCCAGGCTAAGCAGCCCCAGCTCCCTCAGCCTCTCCTCATAGGGCTGTGTTCCAAACCCCTCACCAACTTTGTTGCTCTTCTCTGGACTCGTTCCAGCAAGTCAACCTCCTTCCTAAACTGAGGGGCCCAGAACTGGACACAGGACTCGAAGTGTGGCCTAACCAGTGCAGTGTACAGGGGCAGAATGACCTCCCTGCTCCTGCTGGCCACACTGTTCCTGATGCAGGCCAGGATGCCATTGGCCCTCTTGGCTGCCTGGGCACACTGCAGGCTCATGTTCAGCCTGCCATCAACCAGTACCCCCAGGTCCCTCTCTGCCTGGCTGCTCTCCAGCCACTCTGACCCTAGCCTGTAGCACTGCATGGGGTTGTTGTGGCCAATGTGCAGAACCCGGCACTTGGATGTGTTAAAGCTCATGTTGTTGGATTCTGCCCATCTGTCCAGCCTGTCAAGGTCTCTCTGCAGAGCCTCTCTACCCTCCAGCAGATCAACTCCTGCCCCCAGCATGGTATCATCAGCAAATTTACTGATGATGGACTCAGTGCCCTCATCCAGATCATCAGTCCAGAGAAGGGCAGGGAAGCTGGGGAAAGGTCTGGGGAACAGAGCTGGGGAAAAGCAGCTGAGGGAGCTGGGGGTGTTCAGCCTGGAGAAAAGGAGGCTGAGGCGAGAGCTTCTGGCTCTCTCTCCAGCTTCCTGAAGGAGGCTGGAGCCAGGTGGGGCTTGGGCTCTTCTCTCAAGGAACAAGCAACAGGACAAGAGGAAAGGGCCTCAAGTTGTGCCAGGGGAGGTTCAGGCTGGATATTAGGAAAAAAATTCTTCCCAGCAAGGGCTCTCAGGCACTGGTCCAGGCTGGCCAGGGAGGTGCTGCAGTCACCATTTCAAAGACTCGTGGGTGGATGTGGTGTTGAGGGACGTGGGTTAGTGGCGGTGGCTTAGCAGCACTGGTGGGATTGTGAGCTCCAGGTGAGCAGTTGGACTTGGTGATCTCAAAAGTCTGTGGGCTCACAGCAAGCACCTGGCCAGAGAAGACAACTTCTGAATTTAGACCAGTGCCATGATTTGTAGTCATCCTACACATCCTAAGGATGGTTCTGCTGCAGCCAACAGTTTGCTCCAAGGAGTACTGGAGCCAGCAAACCAGCCCTCTCCCACAGCAGGAGGAGGCAAGGACCTGCTGTGGCCATGTGTGAGAGCACCATCTGGTGACTTCCCACAACAGCAGTGCCTCCCTCCTTGCACTAAAGTGGAAATAGAGCCTCCAGAAACAAAAGTTGGTGAAGTTCTGCACCATCCATCTGGCCAGGTGGGAACAGGGAATTGCCTGTTCCTCTTGGGTGCAAAAAAAAGGAAAGTTGTGCAAGTATAAAATTAACCAAAACACTGCCAAAACTGGCCTCTGGTTGTATCAAGAGTCATCACATCCAGCACCCCACCTAGGTTCATCTCCTATTGTATGTTAATTGAACCCTGGAGAGAAAAGCCAAGCTCAACACTCAACAAGAAGACACAACCAGCAAATCATGGATGGATGGCTCCATGGTGGTGGAGCAATTGCTTACTCCCCTTGAGGACTAAGTCACCTATGAGCCATTGATCCAAGAAAAACCTTCACCCCAAACCTGTGCAGACTGAAAGAATGAAGTCAGGACAGAAGCCCAGGAATTCTTGGCTTCTGGCCACACTTCAGAAGCAGCCCAGTGTGCCACATACTTGGGGCAAAGAAGGACAAGGCACAAAGAGAGCCAAGCTGTGCAATGCCGACGGTTCAGCGCCTTCCAGAAGCCAGGCACCCTCTGATAGCCTTCAGGAGACTTTATTTCTTGAAAATTGGCAGGGTTGCTTTTTGGACTCCTGAAGCTCATTTTACCCTCCCAGCTTACTTGGTGTGGGTGCAAGATAGTGGTGGCCTCATTGCTTTGTTCTTTTCTTCCTAACAGAAGCACCATCAGTTTGTTTAGATGAAGTTGGCTGGAGGAGCCCATGCCAGCCCTCACTCAGGAAAGGTTATTGGACAAACTGAGAGGAGTATAAGGTGTCACTCATCAACCTCACTCTTGCTATGAGAGATTAAGCCTTGGCTGTAAATCATTCTTCCATTTTCTGTTTGCAGTGATTTAAGCAAGGAAAATAAAAACAACTTCAAAGCCCAGGCTGAATATCAAGGACTTGGGTAGCAATAGCTAAAACTAGGTCCTAAAAGCAGCTCACCACCCTGGTGGATAATCTCCTTTGGCATCCAGCACAAACAGTATTTGCAAAACATCCAACAGTAACTCCCAGTTTGTCAGACCCTAGGACTTAAATTTCAATCAGTGACCAGGGCTCCACCAGCTCCACGCTAAACCAGCAGGTGATGGACTGAAACTGGTTCACCTGCTCCCCTCCTCATGGGATTTAAAATTGCAAGTGACCAAGCACAAACTCTAAGAGAGAACCTTTTGTGGAATCAGAGAAGAGTAGGGGTTGGACAGGGCTTCCAGAAATGAGTCCAACCCCCCTGCCAGAGCAGGATCACCTAGGGCAGGTCACACAGGAACACATCCAACACACAACCTCCAGCCTAGCAGAGAGCTTTGCCTAGAGCAGGGAGAGGTTTCCTGGAACTCATATAATTTCAGAGAGCATCCACCCAGGCTGCTCATTCCTCAGAGGCAGAAATAAGAAAGAAACAATGCAATAACTTCATTCTTTTTGTTATTCAGGAAGAAGAAAAATTCAAAGTGCTGGTCACTCAGCAAGTAAGAGAAGCCAGGAGAACCACAGGTGCCCCTCCAGGACGGGTGAATGCATCCTGCATAATGCAAAAGGGCAGAAGCATACGAAGAGCTGAGCTCCTATAGGAGGGCTCCTAACAAGCATCAGTTAATGTCAACTGCAAAGTGTGGAAGGGAATGGCTGCTGCTGGGGAAAAGCTGTCTCTGTAATCAAGAGAAAGTGTTGGCTGTATTTGCTGTTTGTTATGAAAGAAGCAAGGAGGAAGCTGATTCACCTTGCTGTAGATGATTCCTCTCTGGTGAGGTCAATACAACCCGAGCCTGTGGAGGAGGGACAGGTACTGGGGAGAACTTTATGTTCTAGGGATGGGCTGCATGAAAAAAGAAGTCATACTTCAAGGAAATGTGTGCATTTGTGGCAGGAATGAAAGAGCAGGCCCCAGAGCCCTCTCTGTGCAGCTCAGGATGAAGTTAGAACAGGGGGGAGCTAACAAATGGACAATTATCATTGCCTTGGCTTTCATCAAGGGGGAGAACATCAGCCCACTTCTGAGCAGCACCATCAAAGGAGCAAAGCTGAGAGCAGCCCTGGCTTCCACAGCCTGCTGCACACTGCCAGTGTTTACTGCAGGGATAATGACTCCTTGTCAGGACTAATTCTGTCACAGGAGTGACAACCATTTAGGGGCTGACTGGTGTCATTAGATGTGGCTTGCACGCTCTCCAAGACAGTCCTGCTTGCAATCTGTGCCATGCTGTCCTTCAAGACTGCAGGAGAGGATGGGGAGAGGACCATCTGCTTCCAAACCTTTCAATGGAATTTGAGCCATAGAAAGTTATTGTAGGCTTAAGGATTCACGTGGGGAGGTGTGGAGATGGGAAGAATGTACATGAGGAGGGAGGAATCAGCTCCAAATCTGCTTTTCATTACCCTGTGCAGGTCACTAATCTTTCTGCTGTTCCTCTGAGCACCTGCACGTGGACACTGCTCCCCATGGGAAATGAGCTCTTCCTCTGCACAGCAGTGCTTGTGGCTTCTCCCTGCTGGATCCCTGTTCTTGTGTCACTCCTGTGTTACTCTTTTAGATCTCTCAGTATGAATTTACCCAGGCTGTTCCTTCTGGAATTGCATAGGAGAGCCCTGTGAAGCACACCACAAATAGACTTTTTCATCACTTAGGAACATTGATATTTTGAATAAGTTTTCCCTGACCATCCCTCATTATTCATCCTTGGAAGATGAAGGCTGTGGCAGCTCTCAGATACTCCTGGCTCAGTGGTTTACTAGCTTGCTTTCTTAGCAAGAGTTTGACTTTGATCAAGGGCAAGCAAAACTGGGAAGCAGCGCAAGCTGCTGCTCTAGCTGGAAATGCAGTTACGGTTTTCATTTGTTTGGTCCAGTCCCTGGCTCTCAACCTGAAGCAGCAAACCAGTGTGGAGCTTGCTGGACCAACAGTCTTTCCATATCATCTGGACTGGCACAAGCTTTGCACTTGTCAGCAAGATCACAAGGTCTGCTTTTCATTTGCACAGGAAGAAGCCAATAAAGGGAGAATTGGAGAGGGTAAAACCCAATCAAACCCTGAAGCAGCCTAAGCAGGACTCCCTTGGTTTTGTTTCAAGCAACAGTTCAACATCTTATTCATGGATTTATAGGATGGTCTGGGTTGGAATGGAACTTAAAGATCATCTATTTCAAATCCCCTGCCCTTCCCACCAGCCCAGGTTGCTCAAGGCCTCATCCAGCCTGGCCTGGAACACCTCTCAGGTGGAGGCATCCACTGGTCAACCTGTCCCAGTGTCTCACCAGCAGCACTGGAAAGAATTTCTTCCTCATCCCCAGTCTAAATCTGCCCTCCTCAAGCTTGTCTAGCACTTCTGCATGACCAGCAAAGCTCCACCCGGTCACAGCAGCTGGTGGGCTGCTGTGTCCTGACTGCAGCTATCAGGTGTTACCAGTGCCCACCGTGTCTGTGCCACATCTATGGGGCAGCTAATTTGTCCTGGCAACAAATGATGTTTCTCTTCCTCCATGGTTGGCTTTTCTTCAAAAGAGCTTCCCCCTGCCCAACAGCCATGCTGACAAATGGCTGAAATCAGCTAACCTGATGTGGGGAAGATGGTTACTCACACTTAATTGTGACACACTTAAGCCTTGGTCTGAGGGGATGAGAAGGAGCTGCACCAGTTTTAGATAACACCACCACAGTTGGACACTAAATCCCCCACGTCCTTCATCTGGCTGGCTCTGCAGCTCCCTGCAAAGAATTTACCTGCTGATTGGGTGCATTTTGGGGGGATATTTGGATTCATTTCCACACACAATTAGCAGGGCTGATGTCAGGAGCAGTTTTTCTTGGCAGAGGGCAGGGAGGTTGGGGTTTGAAATAAATACAAGTCAGGCAGGAGTCATGTCAATCATTGCCACTCCAGTCCTGGTGAAAGCCAAAAGGCAGTGATGGATGATCATTTCCTTCAGTGTTTAGATGAAAGTTAGGATTGTACAGAGCTAAAGACAGAGGGTGGAAGAGAGAGCTCCTGGGCTACCTCAAGTTAGCCCAGCAATAATCTCTGGTGCTGACATGCTGTGGATAGGAGCCCGAGGGCAAGCAGGGCTTGTGAGGAGAAGGACAAGGAGAAGGTCTGAGGGATGTGAGGTCCATGCTCCTCTGAGCACTGACACGTGTGATGGGTGGGCAAGAAGTTCAAGGCAGTATAATGGCAGATTATGAAAGCCGTCTTGACCAGGGGAGGAAGAACTTCCCAGGGGCTGAAAGCAGAAACACCCCAGAGTGCCACGGGGAATGAAGCCTTCCTTTGTGTGGCTGGAGCCAGTGTTTAGGGTCTTCATGTCAGAGACTATTCATGGTCCAATTTCTTCTCTGTCTCCTGCATGGTGATTGATTTCCTGACCTCAAGTCCAACCCCTTGCCTTGTGAGGGGCTCACAGCCTTCCCTGCTGCCTGGCTTTTCATCTAGGCCTTTACCTTTAAGATGTCTTTTCATACATAATCCAGGAATCCTATTTTAATTCAGTACAAAATACCAGTTTTGTGCTCCTGCATACTGCCAGAGGGGCTGAGGGAGGTGGTGAATCCCTTGTGGGGTATTTGGGAAATTAGTTGTTGCCCTGGTTCTGCCTACAGACAGAGCTTGGCTCCATCCTGGTGTACTCACTGGGTTCTCCCTGCTGAAATGCTGGCTCATCTCACCTTCCACAGCATGGAATCCCAGCATGGTGCGGTTGGAAGGGAGCTCTGGAGATCATCCAGTCCAACCCCCGGCTCCAGCAGGGCACCCACAGCAGCTTGCCTAGGAGCACAGTGGCTGGGGGGCCTGGAAGCTCTGCAGAGAAGGAGACTCCACAGCCTTCCTAAGCTCTCACAGCTTTTTCCTGTTTGGTCTCAATCTCTTTGCAATCTCCTTTTCTCTTGCCTGGTTACTCTTCCCTTCTTCCCTCCCCTGTTTTCTTCATTCAACCTTTCACAACATTTCCCCCTCTTTCTCATCTTCCCTTCCCAAATTGTCCTTCCTTTCATTCCCCTGTCACTCTAAATCCTTTCTGAGCCTGAGCTTTTGTTCTGCTGCTCCTCACTCCTGCTGGGACCTGCGCTGTCTGGCTGTTTATATGCATGTCTCTACAAATTCTGTGTCTGACAAAGCAGAGAAAATGCCCCTCTGAGAGCTGGTTTCCTCCTGCAGAACAGACTGTCCTTTATGCCAAAATAATGACTCAGCACTGCTGGGGGACTAGGGCCAGATTCACTCCTCAGGTGAAGGAGGGATGCAGATGAGCCACGCAGGCTTTGGACTAGATTCATGCCTAGAGGATAATCTGAGGCTAGCAAATGAAAACAGCAGCAAGACAGGGGGAGAGAAGGAGGAGGAATCATCAAACCACAATCTCAGCACTGGTGAGGTTGCATCTTGAATCCTGGGTGCAGTTTCAGGCCTCTCACTGCCAGAAGGACATTGAGAGGCTGGAGCAGGTCCAGAGAAGGGCAGTGAAGCTGGGGAAGGGTCTGGAGAACAGGTCTGGGGGGGAGCAGCTGAGGGAGCTGGGGGTGTTCAGCCTGGAGAGAAGGAGGCTGAGGGGAGACCTCGTGGCTCACTACAACTAGAGGAAAGAAGGCTGGAGCCAGGTGAGGGTCAGTCTCTTCTCCCAAGGAACAAGCAACAGGACAAGAAGAAATGGCCTCAGGTAGTCCCAGGGGAAATTTAGGTTGGATATGAGGAGGAATTTCATTACTGAAAGAGTGGTCAAGCACTGGAATAGACTGCCCAGGGCAGCAGTGGAGTCACCTTCCCCAGAGGTATCCAAAACACTTGGAGACATGGCACTTTGGGACATGGTTTAGTTGCCATGGAGCTCTTGGGCTGACAGTTGGGCTCAATGATTTCAGAGGTCTTTTCCAGCCTTAATGATTCTCTGAATCTCTGATAAAATGAACTTTCAGCTTTGTTTCTCTGCCTGGCTGGAGCAGAGGCTGGACAAGCAGCAGCCTCTCTGCTGCTCTTGCCTACCACATGCATGCAAAGGAGCTGCCAGGCTTTGGCCCTTTGTCTTGCCTGGGGCATTTTGAGCCTTCAGCCAAGTTTGTTGTGTGTGTTTGGAGTGGTGACATGTCACCTCAACTCCAGCACCCTGTATCAGTCACTTCATGTCAGGACATTTTACCTTGAAGACAGCCAGCTACACCTTTCCTTGCCCACTTGAGCTGGCTGCCTGTCTCTCCCTGACTCTCAGCATTTTAAGCAAAAGAAGTCATGAAATATTTATCCTTTTTTTGGAGGAAGCTGGAAACTGAAGGCAGAATGTAACGTTTTTGCATTTCTCTTCCACCCCCAAGACTCTGAACTGCCCCCTTTGTGCTCATGGGGTGAGAGAGCTGCTCAGCAGTACGAGGTGCAGCCTCCCTTTACAGACATTGAGATTTCTTTGTGGGACAGGGCCATGGGATTCTCCTCTAATGATGCTCCTACTGCCACAGAAGCCCTCTAACCTTCTTTCTGACCCCACAAGTGCACTCTGCCCAGCTCTGTGTCCTCACAAGCCCTGCTGGCTGTGCTGGGGTTCCCCAGCCCCAGTTCTGGAGATGGCTGAGCACAGCCTTTCTCCATGGATGTCTTCTCTAATGCTAGAAGAAGAAGCAGAACCTCTGTTCTGAGTGTGAAAATCACAGAATCACCTCCCCATTAGCTCCTGTGCAACCTCAGTGCTCTTGGCATCCTTTATAGATGGATTGCCCTAATCTGTCACTAGTGGGGAAAGGGAAAAAGCCTTACTGGAGCTTCTGGGAGCCCTGTATGGGATATACTGGGAACAAGCTGATTTTACCCACACAAGATAATAATAAGCTCATGGGAGGAGGTGATTAGTGGAACAGATTCCACAGGCACCCTGCTGAGTCTGATCTATCTGCTGCCATTCTGCTGTGGCTGTCAGGTCTAAACAGCCAAGCAATGAGCTGCCCACCAGTTTCTGTGGGGTTTATGTCAATCTCCTGACTTTCCACTTGAGTAGGGTGGGGTTGGATTTGTTTAAGGTAGAGCATTGGGCCAGGCTTGGGCTGTGGATAATCTCTGCTTAAAGCTTTCCCATCCATTTTCCAAAAAGATTATTTTAATCTTTCCCTCCCTCCCTTCCCCCAGGCCCATCTCACCACACCAAAGGGTAGCTGTTTATCCTCTTAGCTCACCTCGCTTCCACCAGGCCACCCCTTAATACTGGCCAGATGCTTGGAGGAGAGAGTCAGGGTCAGGTTGTGTGCAAGGGATGCAGTATGGCAACAACTGCAGACAGCAGGGCAAGAGCACTAAAGCCACACTGAAATAAACTCTTGAAGATCACCACTCTCTTGCTGCTCTGTAACCCCGAGCCAGGCAGAGGCCATGCTGGCCCTGGCACAGCTCTGAGCAGCCCATGGGATGCTCTGGTTTGCTGTGACACTTTGTTCTGTCAAGCAAGCAGTGAGCAAGCAAACCACCTTCATCCAAATCCAGGCAGGTCCACAGAACCCAACATTGCCTCCACTTCCTAAAGTTTGCCTGCAAAAAAAAAAGCAGCAGCTAAGAGCTTGAGTCTCTTCAGCTGCTTAATTTTAACAGCACTGAGTTTGTTCTGGAAGAAATTTTGGAACCACAGAAATCTTTGGGCTGCAACAGACCTCTAAGGGTCATCCAGTCCAACCCCCTGCAGCCAGCAGGGACGTCTGCAACGAGAGCAGCTTGCTAGGAGCTCAAACCAAACTGACCTTGGATGGTTCCAGGAGTGGGGCAGCTCTCACCTCTTTGGGCAGCCTGGGCCAGGGTCTCACTACCCTCAATACAAAACACATCTTCCTTCTCTCCAGGACAAATCTCCCTCTTGTAGGTTCAAACCACCCCCTGCCTTGTCCTGTCATGACAGGCCCTGCTCAAAAGTCTTGGGGTTGGTGGTGAAGATGATGATTAGGATGAATGTCACTAACCTTGGGCCGCACAGAGCTGGGAGGTGTGTGCAGGCCGATAAAGGGCAATAGAAATCCCATCCCAAATAGGATTCAGAGTATTTTCTTTTCCCTTTCTCCTCCTCCTTTTCTTGTTATCAATCCTCCTCTTCCTACTCGCCCTCTCCCAGAGGATAATTTTTCTCTTCATGGCTCGTGTGGGCTACTTGAAAAGCTTCAATTAGCAAAGAAAGGTTCTGGCCCTGTCCTTTCAGCACTTCCATTTCTTGGTTTTGCTGCATCTCTGTCTTCATGGGTATTACACACTGATTGTAATTAGGAAGTGGAAGAGGAAAAGAGAGGGATTTTAGCATTCATTATTCAACTTTAATTTAACTCATTTCCTTTCATTCTGGAAGAAGAACATTTCAAAGGCTTCCAGGAGCCTTAGTCCAGCAGTGTTGACCAGAGGCAGTCTTGCTGCACTGATATTGGCAGCTCCTGGTGGAGTGTGATTATACTTCTCTTAGCAGCTAGCTCTGATGAGCCTTATTTTTAAATTTAAGATCAATGGCTTTTCCTTGAGTGCTTCTCATTTCAGAATCCACAATGCAGCTCCTCTTGTCCTTTGGTTAGCTTTTGCACCAGGGAAAGAGAAAGATTCTGGAACAAATTGGGTTCCATTAGAAGAAACCCAGTTCAGATTAGACATTAGGAAGAAATTCTTCCCCATGAAGGTGGTGAGGCACTGGAACAGGTTGCACAGAGAAGCTATGGAGGCTCCAAGCCTGGACATGTTCAAAGCCAGCTTAGATGGGGCTTGAGTGACCTGGACTAGAAGGAGGTGTCCCTGCCCAAGGCAGGGGATTGGACCTTGGAGACCTTTAAGGTCTTTTCCAAGCCAAACCATTCTATGACTCATGGTCTTTTACTTCAGGGTTCACAGGCAGTTATCAAAGACCCTTAAATGTGATCAATATTGTAAATAAAATTCAGGCAGTTTATCATCCACAAGGAGCAGGGACTCTGCATCCAACCTTCCTCCCTCCTGGCACAGCACTGGAATGCAGAGTGGGTTTATTTACGAGGTGGGCACAGCTAAAGGGTCCCATCCTGTAACAAGCATGCCCAGCTTTTGCTGGGAGAGGGTTTTTATTGCCATCTTTTCTGGAAGGTGAAGCCTGCATTAGACACATCAGTGTAGCCAAGGGGGATAGCAGTGCCTTGCTTGCTGTCCCTGGAGATGTCACAGAACCATGGAACCATTTTGCCTGGGAGAGACCTTGGAGGTTACCAAGTCCAACTCAGCAGGGTCACCGCTAAGCCACGTCCCTCAGCACATCCCCACATCTTTGAAATGCCTCCAGGCATGGCCCTGGGCAGCCTGGGCCAGGGCTTGACAGGCTTTTTGGAGGAGAAACTGTTCCTCATGTCCAGCCTAAACCTCCCCTGGTGCAACCTAAGGCCATTTCCTCTTATTCTATTGCTTGTAGCTGGGAGAACAGACTGATGCCCAACTTCTGCAAAGGAAATGCACCTAATGGAGCAGGAGCTCACACCTGCACTGAACTAGGCTGTGCTGTCTATCTTCCAAGGTTCTGCCATTAGTTTGGTTTTCAGAGTAAATAGTGTGATGAAAACATGCTGGCGGATGTTTTGGTGCTGACAACTGTGCCTCCCTGCTTTAGCTGTCATATTGATGTCCTCCTCTCCAAGCTGTGCAAAGCCTTCAGCTACAATTCATTATTAACATCCTCCTTCTGGGCAGCAGCAATCAAACTTTAATAGACTCACACAAAGTGTTTCAGTTCAGATTACTCCTTTCTTCCTCCTCTTTTGCTAACAGGAGCTGTCAATACACAGCTCACACTGAGCTGGGAATTGGCTCAGCGTGGAATTGCACCATGAAGCTCTTGCTGAAGAAGGGGGAAGGTTGGTGAAGCTTCAGCTCACTTCAGTTACAACTAAATCCTTGTTTACTGCAAGATGGGAAGCCCAGGTTTTGCGAACAGGAGGAGCATGGACCTTCACCTGGGGCTTAATGATTCAAACAAACACTTGCTCAGGATGTGCTCTCTTGCCATGCTCCTCTTGCTGAGCAGCCCAGTCAGTCAGTTCCTCACTGCCTTGATTCTAAATAGTAATTAGAAAAGATTGTCTGGGGTTTCCAGAAGCAGGCAACCCTCCCCAGCAGCTCCCACTCAGTGCAAGCAGCTCCACTTCAACAGAGGAAGAGCATGGAGCAAGTCCAGATGTCTCCCCAGCCCTTCAGTTCTCTTCTTCCTTGCACAGGAAATGCCAAGGAGCAGGTTTTGGTACATACCCCAGGCCAAGGTGGCAGACTGCTCGGGCTGTGTTTGGGAAGGGCCATGTGAAATGGGGCAGAAGAAGAGAAGTCACTTTGCCACCTCACTGCCTTTCTTCCCAGCTACAAGTAACTCAGCATCATTAATATGATCCCATGTAAGAAGCAGCTTAGAGTGAGGAAACAGCTGGCCAAAATGTGGATGCTCTCATAGCTCCAACCCAAAATTTTCTATCCTGACAGAAGTGTCCCAGCAGCACCCTTCAGGGACAGGCTAGGCCCAATTTTTGATCTAGAGATGATCAAGCAGTTAGGCTGGGAAAGAGGCCAGGATCAGCACTTTGAAGGTTTAGCTGAGGATCCTATTCATAGGACAGTTCTGGTAGCAAATAGAAGGTGAACCTTGCCTGGTTAGGACTGAGGGCAGAGCCTGCCCAGAAAGAGCTGTGCCAAAATCTGCTCACCCTGGGATGCTGCCAGAGAGACCTCAGCTGAGCAGTGTCATCTCCCACCCCCTCAGCACCTGCTAAGCAGTGCTGTATTAGCAGAGCAGCAGTGCATGAATGAAACATCTCATGAATACATTCATTCTACCTGTGGAGCCTCCTCTGATTTGTCTGACATCCCAGGAAACTGCTGCCTAGCAAAGAGCTTCCATTGGTGCTGCAAAGGACCTTGGTTCCAGGAGTCCATCTTCTCTTTCAGGGCAGGTGGAGATTTCACTGCCTGGCCCTTTTTTCCTTTTTTAAAAACTACTTTAACAAGACCTCACTAAAGGAGAGAGAGGGAGAGCCCCCAGAGTGCACCAAACTGCAGATTAATGCCTGTAACAGAGGAAAATTAAAGACATGTCTAACTATAGCAGGGCTTATATTTAGAAATGGGCAGCAATGAATGATTCTAAATGTAGCCTGGCTGAAGGAGGACAATTTGGCAATAACAGAATCAGTGAATCACTGAGGTTGGAAAAGTCCTCTAAGATCATCCAGACCAACTGTCACCCCAACACCACCATGCCCACCAAGCCATGTCCCAAAGTGCCACGGCCACAGGCTTGTGAGCACCCCAGGGATGCTGGCACCACCGCCTCCCTGGGCAGCCTGTGCCAATCTCTGACCACTCTAGGAGTGAGAATACTTTTCATAATATCCAATCTAAACCTCCCCTGGTGCAACTTGAAGCCATTTCCTCTCATCCTAAGCCATTTCCTCGCATCCTAAATAGACTTCCAAGTTGTAATGGGGAAGAAATAATTGATGAATGGAAGTGTTTGTCCTTGTAGTGTTGCCTCCAGGAGGAAGAACTCAGCCCTGTTATGCCTGAGCACATCAATGGAGCTGCAGTGCACTGAGGAACACAAACTGCCCCAAAGCCATGGTGGAGTGGAGGAGAGGAGAAAAACCCATGGTGAAAAGAGAGAAATATTTTCTCCATTTCCCTTCCCAACCTAAATATAGCTCAGGGCAGGCTGCTCCTGTTTCTGGCAGGACTCTAGAGCTCTGTCCTGGATTTAACTTCAATGCAACATTTGAAGGCTGGAGCCCTGTTCATCATAGTGGTGAGAGATGATCTGCTCCTGTCTCCAAAATGAGCAGGTTTGTGTTCTGCCTTAGTGGGATGGGTTTTCCCCTACTGAATAAGGCACATCCAAACCAGGTTTATATCTGGGATTCTGGCTCAGCTCCTTCCTCCTTCTCCCTTCAGGATACAATGCTTTCTCTTTCCTCTGCCTCCCTAAATGCCTCATGAGCTTTTCATTCTAATTTGCTTCCAATTTTCTTGAAGTACCCTTTTTAGAATGACCACAGCATGCACTGGGTTGGAAGGCACCTTCAAAGGTCCTCTAGTCCAACCCCTGAACCCTCTCAGCTGCTGCAACCCCTCTCTGTCATGTCTGGCACAGGTAGGGTCAGATCATTGGAGGGACACAGCCCAGCATCATTCCAGTGAAAATGATGAGATTCATTTGCTTTCTGACAGCCTGGAGATGACTGGAGCTGGGTGAGTCTGACACACCTTCATCTGTGCCTATCAGAGTGACTCAGAGCCTGTGGAGGTGGCAGTAGCTCTTGGGTGCAGACGAAATGTTATTTTCCGTCTTGACTTTGCTTAAGATGGAAGAATTAACCCAAACCCTTTCCACATTCAGAACTCTCTTTCTTACAATGACTTTTCCTCCAGGGTGTCAGTGGTTGCATCCTTCACTACCAAATACCAGTCAAGGGGATGCCAGTTAATAATTTCCTGCAAACCCTTAGGAGCTAAATGAGCCTGATCAAATGGGAAGGCTTTTCCCCTCCTTTTGGCTCTCTGTGGGCTGGTCAGGGCTGCTGGTGGTAAGCTCATAGGTGATTAGGACTCTAGTCACATGCCATCTGGGATGAAAAGCAAATGCCAGGCAGAAGGAAGCAGCAGATTGAATATTTCTAAAGGAAAAAGCTGCTGCAGAGTTTGCAGTGTCTTCACAGAATCACAGCAGGGAGGGGTTGGAAGGGACCTCTGGAGCTCACCTAGTCCAAGGCCCTGCTCCAGCAGGGCTCCCACAGCAGCTTACCCAGGAGCACAATGGCCAGGGGGGATTGGAAGTTCTGCACAGGAGACTCCACAGCCTCTCTGGATGTGGCTGTGTGATGGCAGCACCTGCCAGGTGAGGCTGTCCTGGGGGTAGGGATGGGGACAAGGATGAGCACAGCACCTTTGCTGCTGTTAGTCAAGGCAGACCTGGCTTCCCCTCCTGATGGGCTCTGGCTTGCATCTGCAGAGAAGGCAGCACTGGGTTTGCTGCTTCAAACTGTTGCCACTGCTCTTTGAAGTGTTTGGTGAATATAATCTGGTCTGTCCAGACTCTCAGCTGCCTTCTGTAAACCACAACTGGCAAACATTTCAATCCTGCTTGACAAGGAGGAACATTATTCCAACATTATTCTATTCCATTATTCTAACATGAGTCCTTCCTCACTCTTCCAAGCCAGGCTTTGGAGCTCTGCTACAAAATGCTTCTTGGGCCTTTTGAAGGGGCAGGACCCCAGGTGCCATGACTTGGCTGCAATAAGCACAGCTGTCCCCTTCCCTCTTTCTTGTGGTGACTGTGCTGAAGTAGGCAACCTGGATGTACAGCCACAGGCCACAAAGTAAGTTCTCCTCAGCAAAGCTCCGCTTCTAGGACCAGGAACCCTCTACCATTGCAGTGTGTAATAAAGAGAGCATGCCAAGGAAAAGGACATTTTTCTGGCCAAAGTCCTCTGAGCACCTGGCTGAGGGCACAGAGCAAACCACAACAGCTCTGTGATTCGACCTTTTTGGGAGAAAAGATGCAGCCTCTTCCTCTCCCAGAGGGATGTGGCCAGACAAAACACCAAGATTAGGTGGTCCTTGCCTCCGAGAGGGGAGAAAGTTGCTCTGGGCCAGGATCAAGTGCAACAAAGAAGGGAGAATTGTAGAATGCACCAGGTTGAGAAGGACCCTCAAAGGTCATCTGGAACAGGGACATCTTAGATCACCTGTTCAGAAGATGCAGATACTCTTTGCTTTTTCATGGTCTGTTAAAAAAGGCTGTGAATGGAAAGAAACCTTCTGCCTTTTTTAGTTTTCAGCAGGTATTTAAGAAAAGATGCACAAGGTGGTGGCAGAGCCCAGGTGTGTGAGTTGGGAGGAAGGCAAAAGCACCACCTGCAGCTGGAGCCCAGCGATAGTGGAGCCCCTTTTGGGGAGCTACCTTTGATGGGAGCTGTTGGTAACCAGAGCCTTGATCAAGGAGATCAACAAAGCTCCTGCAAATAGAGAGAGGAACAGGCTCAAAGACCTGGGAGCCATCAAGAGCTGCCTGCCTGCAATAGATAACTGTTCTGCTGGGTGCTGTGCGACCAGATAAGGCTTAAGGGATCAGCTCAGGGGCACACAAACGTGTTCAGGTGACTTCATACACAGCCAGAAACAGAGCAGTCAGGTCAGTCACTTTCTGCAGCTCTCAGTGCAGGCAGGTTTTCTCCTCCAGGATCTTGCATTTCAGGGGGCAAAGGAGGGGATCTCTGCTTTTTTGTTGCCATTGGGTTTGGGTTCAGTTTTGGTGGAAGTCTGCTACTCTTCAATCAAATAACTCCATAGGGTTTGGACAGCTTATACTGGTAATTTTTGCCTACTTCCTCTGCCCTCTACCATCCAGAAGATCATGGACTCATTAAATGAATTGTTTTGGATGGGACCCTCAAAAGTCATCGTGTCCAAACTCCCTGCAGGGAGCAGGGACACCTCCAACTGGATCAGGCTGCTCAAGGCCACATCAAGTTTAACCTTGAGTGTCTCCAGGCATGGAGCCTCCACCACCTCTGGGCAACCTGTTCTAGTGTTTCATTACCCTCATCATAAAGAGCTTCCTCCTAATGTCCAAAACCTCAGCACTGTCTCGGTCCAGAGAGGGAAAGAGACTCAATTCCTTTGAATATTCCCCTGTTGTGAAATGAGAGGCACAAACAAGGCCAAAATATCAACAGCAAGGCTATTTATTACATAAATAAAGTGGATTGATCAGAAGGGGAGTGAGAGAAAATAGAGAGGGAGAGAAGAGGAAAAGAATTGTATTACCACACCCCTCACCCCCCGCCCCAAGACGGGTTGGGCCTGTGGAGGAAAGGGTGCTGAGGCTTTGGCTGGAGAAGAGATGTGGTCTTCTGAGCAACCTCTTCAACTCCATGAGTTTCAGCAGGCAGGTCTTAGGGCACGGACAGAGGGTTCAGTCTGCTTCTTCCAGGCTCCACGGCCTCTTTTCTCCAGAGCAGCCTTGTCCCAGGCTTTTCCTCCTCTCCTGCTTTCCTTCTCAGCGGCATTGTCCTTCTCCTGGGTTTTTGGTTCTCCGTTTTTCTTCTGCCAAGCTAGTAGCGGCTCAAGTCTTTTATACAGTTTTTAGTCCTTAGGTATGTGTCCAAGTGTTGTCCCTCAGGAAATCTTTCTGTGCATTCCTGTGTGTTTGGGCAGGGGTCTGGATGGAAGGGGTGAGACCTCTGCCTCCTCCTTCTCCATCTACCCACCCACACACTCATTACACATCAGGAAACAGGTGGTGAATCCATTGTCTCATCATCCTCCCTTTCCAGGGTACTTGATGGGTGGAGATTATCTTGTCCTATGCCTATTCCCAAAGGTGGCCTGGGTCCATTGTTGTCAGGCCAGCTGTGGTCCAGTGAGCATCTTTGCACCTTCCAAGAGTCCTTCCAGTGGCTCTGCCCAACACACACCAGCTATTGTCTGGGCAAGCAGCAAGTGATTTTATCTTTGTTGAGTCACACCAGGAGAGACAAGCCTTTCATCATTCACAAGCACCTCACAGCTTGGAGGGTGGGTGGAGAGAAGCTGACATTTTCATTTTGCAGGGAGCTCAGGGACAACAAAGCAAAGTGAGTGATTGATCAAGATTAATCTGTGGCAAAGCAGAGTCCCAGCCTCAAATCCTCCCTGTGTGCATTTAAAAACACCCATTTGGACCCAGAAATCAGGCTGCACTCGTGCTCAACACAGCATGACATGCTCCAGTCCATACTACATCCCCAGAGGTTTGGGTTGCTTGCCTGCAAGGTCTGCTCTCAGTTCTGGCTCCTGATTTTAATTTCCTATTGTGTACAGGTGCTTGGCTCAGGAGCCTGCATCATTGCTGGTCCTGAATGCTAATTCCAAGCCAGCCCAAAGAAAGAGCTATTGTCAATGTGATAAGGAAGCACTGCAAGCTAGTGTCAGAGCCTCAGCTGATTGTAAACTGACACTGCTGCCTTGTTTGAGTGGAAAATTAGCTGGAAGAAACTCATTACAACACCATAGGCATTTTCTCCAGGCTTTTCTCAGGACTGGTGTTTCTCAATGCATTCATTAAGGTTGGAGAAGACCTCTGGGACCATCAAATCCAACCATCTAACCTAACCTATCACCAGTCCTCTTTGTCTTCCCAAAGCAGCTCCTGCTCCCTCTAACACCATCCTCCCCCCTGCCTAAACAGTTCCAGCTCCATTTTTGCATCCATCCCAGAGCCATGGGCAAGACTCTCACCAGCCAAGACAGCAGCTAGAGGAGCTCACCCCAGCCCACACCCGTGCAGGATAGTCAAGCAGTCAGTATCAACAGCAGTAGTATTAGAGTTGGCCCTAACAAAAGGGAAAGGGTATTGCAAGATGAGATCATAGAAACATAGAGTCCCTACCTACACTTCAGACAAAGACTAACTTCTGCTGAGCAATAGTATGGAAATAGCCAAACCCTTTCCCCAAATCAGGTGGGATTTTAAATATTGCTTATGCCAATAATTTTTCTTCACTCTTGAATTCCATGTAATCATTTTATTTCTTATGCCAACATACAGAAGATCTTATGTTCAAAACAAGGTAGCTTCAAATCCAGAATCCATCAGTTCATCACAGCTACCAGAGTATGCTTGATTCCTATGTACAGTAAAACAGAAAAGAGCCCTTTAAGATGCTGACTTGGCCTAGGAGAAGGTGCCCCTGCCCATGGCAAGTGGGTTGGAACTAGATCATAGGATCACCAGAGCTGGAAGTGGCCTCTAAAGGTCATCCAGTTTAATCCCCCTACCTCTCCCACCACCCCCCTTCATCATGCCAAAGCAGCTCCTGCTCCCTCTAACACCATTTTTGCATCCATCCCAGAGCCATGGGCAAGACTCTCACCCACCAAGACAGCACCCAGAGGAGCTCAGCCCCAGCCAGCACTCGTGGATGGTATCAGAGTAGTCATCAATGTTGGCCCTAACAGCCGGGGGGCCACCAGGCCCCCCGGCCTTTGTTGTCACCACCACCAACACCCAGTGTGCACCATGAGCACTAACCTGAAGTGAGAGGAGGATCCTCCAGCCCCGAAGGGCTCAGCTTAGGGCTGCAGCCTCTCCCGGTGGGGAATAAATAGGGCGGTGGGTGGGGAGGGCCAAGTGGCCACACCTGGGGTGGGAGGAGACTCCAAAAGAGCACAGGTGCCCTGGGTTTGAGAGGAAAAAGGGGGGAAATGGGGCAGGTGACAGACTTCTGGGGTGTTGCCCAGAGAGGTGGTGGAAGCCTCATCCCTGTGAATTTTAATGCCAGGCTGGATGTGGCTCTAGGTAACCTGATCTGGTGTGAGGTGTCCCTGCCCATGGCAGAGGTGTTGGAACTGGATGGTCCTTGAGTTCCCCTCCAACCCCAACAATTCTATGATTCTACAACAATTTTGCAGTTTAGGGTAGATGATAGGAAGAAATTCTTCACAAGAGAGATTGGCCATTGGAATGGGCTGCCCAGGGAGATGGTGGAGTCATCATCCCTGGAAGTGTTTAAAATAAGACTGGATGAGGCACTTAGTTCCATGGTTTAGGTGATTAGATGGTGTTGGGTGATAGGTTGGACTTGATGATCTTGAAGGTCTTTTCCAACCTGGTTAATTGTGTGATTCTGTTCTGTGAAATAAGGTCTGTGTTCCCCCTGTCCTTGTAATACAAACAACTGCCTGTCAAGAGGTACCTGGCTATCTGCTATCTATGCTCTACTGTAATGAAAGCTGCAGGAATGTTTATGGGATTTGGGCTCTTGCATTTCATGAGTGCTGGGTGTGAGCCTTCGTTTCAATCAAGGGTGGGACCAGTTGTTGTGAATGCAGGGTTTTGGATGTCAGTGGCTGCTTACAGAGCTAATGAAGATGGATTCCTTCCCCAGCATAGAGTACACACCCAGGTCCTGCAGCCTTGGGATCTGAAGTTGTTTTGGGGAGTATATCACTGCAGAAAATCATCAGCTGCTGCAAAAGGCCAGCAAGAGCAGCCCCTGCTAAGGATGCTCCTGTGACCAGTGGGATTTTCCTGCTTTGGATTAAATTTGGGCTGGAGTCTAGAAGACAAAAGACAGCCAGAGATGAGCCTTGGGCAGCACCAGTCATTTTGTTCCAGGCATCAGAGTACCAAGCCCTAAACACTTTGCTATGTGCAGTCCCCATCCATCACATCCTGTCTGTGTCCTGAGGCACAAACTCAGTCCCTCCTTTGTCACATCCTTCCTCCTTGTGTCCCTTCTGCCCTTCATCTGCTCCCCTTCCCCCACCTAAAATGTATGGATCTATACCTCCATGTGTCTCCAACTGCAAAGTGCTGGTTCTTGCTTACTTAGCCAGTTTTCAGGCAAATCACATCTATTATCCCAGCAACACAGACCCCCAGCATGGTGGGGGCTGGAAGGGACCTCTGGAGCACACCCAGTCCAATCCCCTGCCCAAGCAGGGCACCCAGAGCAGCTTGCCCAGGAGCACAGTGGCCAGGGGGGATTGGAAGCTCTCCTGAGAAGGAGACTCCACAGCCTCCCTGGGCAGTTTGTCCTTAGGTTCAAGTGTTCTAGTTTGTACCCACTGTCCTGTGGCCCATCACTGGCCACCACTGTCATGACCTCCACCCTTTAGCTATTTATAGGTATTGAGCAGATCCCTTCTCAGACTGCTCTTCTCCAGGATAAACTGCCCCACGTGCCTCGGCCTCTGCCCCCAAGAGAGATGCTCCAAGCACCTCAGCACTTTCATTATGGATCTGTGCATCTGTGCAAGATGTCAGTTAGGGATTCTTGGATGAAGAGCAATGCAAATATTAGCTGGGTGAGTAAAGCAAGGGGGAAGAGGACAGTGTGAAGGGCAGGGATAAAACCCCCACAAGAGTAGGGATTTTAGGCTGGTATCACCAAGTGTTGGCAAAAGTCCTGCTTCAAGCTGGAGGTTGGATTAGAGACTTCCAGAAGCCCTTTCAGGCCAACACTGCTGGAATTTGGTGAGCACATTGAATGTCAACAGTTTTAAACCCAGTTACCCTTGGGGGTTAACCTGTAAGGCAGCTCTGCAGCCTGATACTTGGAGGTACTGTTTAAATGGCCTGCAGAGACGGATGGATGGATGGATGGATGGATGGATGGATGGATGATTAGACAGCCTCCTCTCTACTTTAAAACTGAGATCTTGGATGCTGAGTTAACAGAAGAGTCCCCAGACTGCATTTTAGGCTGAGAAATCAACATTTAAGACACCTGAGACCTTTCTGACCTCTCTTGGTCAGCCGTCATGCCTTGGCTGCTATGCCAGTTCCAGCAGCCTGTGTTTGTAGGGCTGAAATGCCAGTGCATTGGTGCCACTTGGGCATTTTAGGGCTGAATGTTACCAAAGTAATACTTATTTATCTGTCAAAAGTTGTGTTTTTTTTCCTTCTACCTACAGGGCATGAATTTGTGCTTTTGACTCAGTTCCTTGGGGTTCCCACTGAGAGCAGAGCTGTCAGCTGTAGTGCCACGAAAGGACTTCAACACAATCACTCCTGGTGTGACAAACTGATGCTCATAGTCTGAAATCACTGCACTGTGTTCTCAGGAAGTTTTTCCTTCCCCTGGCTGTTGGGCTGAACTGGATGCTTTGTGTACAAATACTATCAGACTGGATGGAATTGTGCTGTTCCAGAAAGCACTGAACTGAACTTCCCAAACCACTGCCTGCTGCATGCAGGCTGTCTCCTCCTGTCCTGGTTGGTCAGTGCTTATCACCCTGGAAAAGGGAATAGCATCTTCCCCCACAATCCTGGGAATTCCTGTATTTGTTTTTGCTTTATTTCCTTGCCTTATGTTGTGTAATGAAGGGCAATGAAGATGGTGAAGTGTCTGAACAGGTCCTGTGAGGAGCACCTAATGGTTCAGCCTAGAGAAAAGCAGGCTCAGAGGAGACCTTCTGGCCCTCTACAGCTCCCTGAAAAGAGGCTGGAGCCAGATGGGTCTTGGGCTCTCCTCCCAAGGAACGAGTGACAGGACAAAAGGAAATGGCCTCGAGTTGCACCATGGAATGCTTAGGTTGGACATTAGAAGAAAGGGTTCTCAGGCCCTGAGCAGGCTGCCCAGAGAGGTGGTTGAATCCCTATCCATGGAAGTGTTCAGATGACTCAGAGTGTTGGCATGAGGGATGTGGTTGAGCAGCAGACTGGGTAGAGTTAGGTAATTGTCTTTTCTAACCAAAATGATTCCATGATGCCATGAATGTCCTGGTCCTCCCTGCCAGGGGAGCAGGGCTGGAGTAGGAGGCATCCAGAGGTCTCCTGCAGCTGCAGGGACTCTGTGTGGTGTCACACAGGGGAAATGAGCTGTGTTTTCCTGGGGAAAAACTCTGATTTCAGCAGTTCAGTGGTTACAGACACAGAGGGCCCCTATAAATTACAATGTCAGGAGAAGTTACCAAAGCATGAAATTCCTTCTTCACTCAGGGTACGTTGGGACTGATTCATTTTCATGAGAAAAGTGCTCATGCTTGGCACTAAATCCTTCTGCTTCCCTTTCAGCCAGCACTGAGCACCCACAAGCAAAAGCTGTGTTTTTTTTTCCACCATTTTATTGATTGAGTTTCTGTGTAGGTTTGTAGTAACAGATGGAGCTGGTAGATACAATAAGTTACAGCAGTAAACACCCTAGCCAAGGAGAGTGGTGAAATACCCTTTGAGCTTCCACCTGGAAAGTCTGACATTGTTCTAGGAGCCAAGGGGGCAGGCTGCATGCCTGATCCTTATTATCACACAGATAATGGGGATAATAAGTTGGACAATAAATGGGTTCTGCTTTCAAGCCAGCTCTGGTGTGTGCACATCTGGAGGTAGTGTCCCTTTGAAACTTCACATTCCAGGACAGTCATGGGATCGTGGAATTGTTTTGGTTGGAAAAGACCTTTAAGATCATGGAGTCCAACCACTCCCTAACTCTACCAAGTCTGGAGCTAAACCCTGTCCCTCAGAAGCACATCTCTGCCTCTTAAGCACCTCCACAGATGGGGATTCAACCACCTCCCTGGGCAGCCTGTTCCAGGCCTTCTGAACCCTTTCACTGAAGAATTTTCTTCTGATATCCAAACTAAACCTCCCCTGGTGCACCTTGAGGCTATTTCCTCTTGTTCTGTCATTTCTTATCTGGGAGAAGAGACCACCCCCATTTGGCTCCCACCTCCTTCCAGGGAGCTGTAGAGAGTGAGAAGGTTTCCCCTCAGCCTCCTCTTCTCCAGCCTGTCTCCACACTGAACTGTATGACACCTTCTTTTTCTGGTTTTAACTGAAACCTCCAAAGCTGGGGAGAGTTCTCAGCACAGGCACAGCTCTAGCAGCTGGCAGCAGCACTCACTCTCCTGAACTCAGTGGAATTCCTGAGTGGAATTCCCCCCTTTTTTTCAATAATATTGGAAGAAGATGATATGAAGACGACCTAATGGACCACAGAATCATGGAATTGTTTGGGTTGGAAAAGACCTCCAAGATCATCAAGTCAACACCACCATGGCCATCAAGCCATGTCCCCAAGTGCCACGGCCACACATTTCATGACACCTCCAGGGATGGTGACCCCACCAGCTCCCTGGGCAGCCTGTGCCAGTGCCTGACCACTCTTGATCTTTAGTTGCTGCTTTATTCTGGTGGTGTTCTGCTACCAAGCAAAGGAGACCAGGTCTGTTTAATCATCTACAGCAGATCTTATTCTTACTGCTGGCTACAGTGCTTGGAGGAAGCCCCTTGAGGCTGAATGAGCAACTGTTCTTCAGAAAACAAAATGGTTTAATTACAGCTCCCAAGCCAATAAACCAGGAAGGGAAAAAATAGATTAAGAACACGGACCAGAAATGGTCTTTTCCCCCAGCCACTGGTTTATGAGGACTGAGTTTTTCTTGGTGGGATGAAACTTGGCAGAATGGAGGAAGACATCATCCATTTATTGAGGTGATCAAGAACTGCACATCTTGGGGACGTGAGCCAAGCTCCCAAGGACAACCTGGAGTCTGGCTTGCTCCTGTGAAACTGCAGAGCCTATAGAGCTGCAGAGGGGGTGGCAAGAGAGTTAAAGAACTGCAAACTCATTTCAAATGCAAATTCCAAGGGAACAGTTTGCATTAAAAATTAGCAGCTCTGAATGTCAGGGGAAGAGTTTTACAAGGCTTCATCTGCCTTGATTCTGGCAAGGTGGCCTAAGGTGGGCAGGCTGCTATTCCCAGGAATCTGAGCTGGGAAGGGAAAAGTTATCTGGAAAGGGTCTGCAATCATTTCCATGGCAGTAGTGACCTGGGAGAGCTCTGAGCTCCTATGAGACCTCGGTAAGGAGCCTGGAAGGACAGAAGGTCCCAAAGAAGGACTGCAAAACTGGGCAGGAGGTAATCAAGGTAAGGCTTGACAGGGCTCTGGGCAACCTGATCTAGCTGAGGATACCCCTGCAGAGGGGGTTGGACTGCATGACCTTTGGAGGTCCCCTCCAACCCATTCTGTGATTCAGTATTCCACACTCATGAAGACAGTAAGAGGAGGACAGGAAGTCAATGGCAGCTGTAACTGTTGTCAGTGCACAGACTTTTCCCCACACATTTTGGTTTGCAGAGTGAAACTTCCAGAGAGCTCTTCTTTGAAGAGAACTTTTCTGTTGCAGTAAGACCAGGGGCACTGGATAAAGTTTTCTTGAAACTGTCCAATTAAAACCAAAGTGTCCAAGAGCTAATAACCAAAGCAGATGTGAGCTCAGAATCTAAAACAATTACTTGTAAAGTCTGCTCCTGATGGACTTATGCTAATGCACCACTTTATTCTCTTGAGGCACTGCAGCTCCTGCCATGGCTGAAGGCTCCAATGCCAGAGAGAACCTTTTGGTTTGTGTGCCCACAATAAGTGCTGACTGAACCCACTCAGCAAATAGAATGACAAGGAACTTCCCACAGCTCTACAGAGGGCCCCAAGCTGGAGCTCTCAACCTCTGAAGGAGCTACCAGAGATCCTCTGTCTTGTCTGCACTGGGGATAAATGAGTCTCCAGCAAATGGTTTTCCCTGTGTAGATCTCAAAGAAATCTTGCTCAGCTGTGCACACAGCTGGTGGCAGGGGAGAGTGGAGCTAACAGATGTCTAGGGGGTTTATGTCCTTGATATCCTTCAGAGGGGAGGAGCAGGATGAGATGCAGGATGAGACCACAGAGATGTGGCACTGGAGAATATGCCCCTGGATAAGCCCAGCTGTGTGGCTCCTGAGAAGGACGCTGAGCATCCCTTATGCTGTGGGTGCTGTGGGAAAGCAGGATTGCTGAGGAGCTCCTGTTCCTGCAGGACCAGGGGTGCTTACCCAGACCTTTCCAGAGCTCCAACCAATACAGCAGATTCTTTTCCATTTTGGATGAACCCAGCTCACCCATGTTGGACCCTAGCAAGCTGAGGAAGTTTGATTTACAAAAGCACTATGTTAATTCTTCTCCCAGCCATCTCATTGCTCTGTCACACAACCCATCAACATCCATCACACAGCATCTCTTTCAAAGAACAGCTTCAGCCTCTCAGACCTCTTTCCATTAGGAGGAGACAAAGTAAATCAGCTCTCTAGCTGCTCCCGAAGGCTTCCATGCTGCACTGGAAGATGAATCGCACCATTGCCTTTTCTGACTAATGCAGAGTAAGCACACTGAGACTTTACAAAATGCCACACATCTTCAAAGAGCTCTGTGTCCATTAGCTAAATAGCATTGGTCAACAGAGCAAGCAATAAAGATGGGGGAAACAGCCTCCCTCCCTATGAAGTACAACTGAAGCTACGTGGGAGCTCCAATCCCTTCTCACCGGATGGTGTCACACAGGAGATGAGCACAGCCCCTATAGTCTGCAGGACAATGTAAAGGAGAGAAGGAAGGTCCAAGTTATCCCCACTGCACTATTAAACCTCCCAGATTAACCAAGTGGTGCTCTGTCGGCTCTGGAAATAAAGCTCCTGCACCATCTGCTGGGGAGAAGGTTGCAGCTGCACAGCCTGGCACATCAATGCTGTCCTAGGCCAGGAGAGCTGAAAAGTGCATGGAAGTCTGTGGGTGAGCTGCCCTTGCACGAGCAGAGGGCTGCATACACACAAAGATGAGAGGAACTGGAGCCATTCTGCTTCACCTCTCCTTTCTTTGAGGACAGAGCTCTCAGATTTTTCCCTTCACTTCCTTTTCTCAAAACTCCCCACTGAAGCCCAAGTGAGGATCAGTGCCAATGGGACACCTGGGATGTCAGGGTGGTGATGGGCAGCTTGGACAGCCCTGTGCCAGGCCTGCTCCCTCTGAGGGATTCACCATGACACCCCCAGCCTTTGCCCTGTGCCAGCAGATGCATGGGCTGGGGCAGGAGGCCTGGTGTACAGCTGGCTCTCACAGCACCCTTGATTCATGTCCTGCTTTCTTCATCCTTAGTCCTACAATTTAGCAACAGCAAAATTTAAAGAGCTAATTAAAAAAAAAAAAAAAAAAAAAAAAAAAAAAAAGAAAAAGAAAAGAAAAAACAGAAAGAAAGGGGGAAAAAAAGGTTATTTTAAGTAAGAATTAAAACGAAGACAGAGCTGAGCACCCCTGAGTCCCGGGCTGGTGCCCCCTCCTGCGGCTGGTGCCCCTCTGGTTTCACTCAGGGTGCTCAGCAGCGTGCTCGCTCTGCCCTCTAGGGCCCGGGCTCAGTGGCAGGCTGCAGCCTGCAGCAAGCCTGCCTTCAAGTGAAGGACTTCTGCCTAGTGCCCAATGGAAAGCTACCCTGCTCTGGTTTCAGACCATTGCCCATCCCGGTGTGTGCTACCGGTTGGTTTTATCACCTAATTAAAACTGTCTTAACTGATTTATTTTCACTGCCACCTTCATGCTCTGATTTCAGCAAAAGCTTCAGCTGAAAGCAAAGAATAAAATCATGTTTTAGCATTTGTCTTCTAAAGGACCTGAAAGGACACAGAGTTGTGCTTGCATCGGTGCAAGGAACCAGCCCCAAGCCCATGCACTGCTTGTGTGATTAAAAAGGAACTGAGGAGAAAGCTCCAAAAATTAGAGACATGCCAGATCACCAAAACCTTACACCGGTGCTGACCAAGAGCAGAGGGAGAAGAATCACAGTACCAGGGAATCAAGGCCATAGAATTGTTTGGGCTGTAAAAGCCCTCTGGGGTTGTCCAGTCCAACTGCCTACCCAACACCACCATGGCCACCAAACCATGGCCCCAAGTGCCATGGCCACAGGTTTCTGGAACACCTCCAGGGGATGGGGACTGCACCACCTCCCTGGGCAGCCTCTGCCAATCCACTCCTGCAGTGCAGAAATTTTTCCTACTATCCAACCTAAACTTCCCCTGGAAGTAGAAAGATTTCTGCTCAGTTTGGGTACCAGGTTGGAGTGATAATGTCAGTGTAGCTAAAGCCTTTCTTCAGTAAACCATCAGGATTGTGTAACTGATGGATCTGGCCACGCAGGACTGGGGCTGACTCAGCTGACATCTCTGAAAGCCAAAGGCAAAAGAGGAGCTTGTGGACATTATTTCCTTTATCCAGTGTCCAAGTTCCATGGTTATCAGTTTTTCAGTAGTAGCCCAAAGCCTCTTCTCTGCATGTCTTGCCCCCTGTTAACAGGAGCTAACACATTTGCTGATGAGTTTTGTGTGAGAAATCTCACCTTCCATTATCTATCAAATTCCTTATCCATGCCAGATTGCATTGCCCTTTAAAGTGCTCTGTGGCCACCTTCTCTTCCTTCTACTTCATTTTATGTCTTTTTTTTTTGCCATATATTATTAACTTCCTTGCCTCAACAGTGACCACCTCACTGGGAAAGGTTTCTCTTTCCAGAAAGCTACTTTAAGCCCAAAGCCATCATTAGGTTACTATTGATGGGAACAGGAGAGGGCTGCCAGGACTGTAATAAAGGTAAGTGATACCCCGGAGCAGTGCTGGAGTAGAGTTAAATAGACCAGTGAGCTCATTCATGGTTCTGCCACTGAGTCACTGCAGAGCTTGAGGAGGGAAAAAGGTTTCTGCCCACCCAGGACTGGAAACCCAAATGATGGATTTGGCTGTAACTGGGACCAAAAGTGGTGGCTGGATTTTTTTGTTTTGTTTCAGCTTGGGCTGAGAAGCTCCAGGTCTCCTAAACGGGGTATCCAAAGCAGGAGGCAGATGTTCACAACCTGCCTTCCACTTGTAACAACTCCTGCTCCCCTCCAGTGAACAGGGAGGATATGTCACTCTCATTTTCCAGGATGTTAAACAGTTTAGCTTAGTTTAATTGGTGAATATGGCACAGCAATACCTACTCTAGGATCCTTGCTGAGGAGCAGAGCTTGGCAGAGTTCAGCCTGCAGAAGTTCATCCCCCACTAGTGGCCCAGGAGAACTTCTTCAAGCAGCTGTCTTGCCTAGCTAGACTCATCAGGCTGTGACCTTCGCTGGGAGCATCCCCAAGCCCCTGCAGTGTCACTGTGCTGTCCCACACCTCAGGAACCACCTCCTGACATCCTGAGAGACCACGCAGTAAAAAGCTCTGGGGATAAAATAACCCTGGCCAAAGCAGCTGAGTAAAAACCCTTTACCTTTGAGGAGCTTTAGGTGTGAGGAGGCCAGGTGGGTGTGCTCCTGTGCCAGCCAGGGCAACAGCGGTGCGCAGGAGGGTTGGTGTTCATAGGAATCTTTTCTAAGGCTCCAGCACTTACCTGCATTTACCAGTGCAGGGAGATGGTCCTCGGGAAGTTTCCTCTGGACCAGACTCTCAGGGCCAAGTGCCAGCAAAAAGCAATTGCTTCTTCCTCCCTGGTGTTCCCTGGTGACTATTTGAGCAGGGACTCCAGGTCTGCTGGGCAGCTCAGCTCTGCTCCAGCACAGCAGGTTCCATGTCTGGTTCTACCAGCATCTCTGTTTGGGTGGTGGGGGCAGATCACAGAATTATCAGGGTTGGAGTGGAACCTCAAGGCTCATCCAGTTCCAACCCCCCCTGCCATGGGCAGGGACACCTCACACTATGTCAGCTTGCTCACAGCCACATCCAGCCTGCCTTCCACCACCTCCCTGGGCAACCTGTGCCAGTGTCTCACCACCCTCATGGGGAAGTTCTTCCTAACCTCTAATCTAAATCTCCCCTCCTCTAGTTTGGATCCCTCCCCCCCACTCCTATCACTCCCTGACACCCTCAGAAGTCCCTCCCCAGCTTTCCTGTAGCCCCCTTCAGATACTGAAAGGCCACAAGAAGGTCTCTGGGGAGTCTTCTTTTCTCCAGACTGAACAACCCCAACTCTCTGTCTGTCTCCATAGCAGAGCAGCTCCAGCCCTCTACTCCTCCTCATGGCCCTTCTCTGGACACCTTCCAGCACCTCCAGATCCTTCCTGTAACAGAAGCTCCAGAACTGGGCACGTTGCTCCTGGTAGGGTCTCAGCAGAGTTGAGCAGAGGGGGATAATCTCCCCTCCCTGGCCCTGCTGGGCACAATTCTCTTGATTCATCCCAGGATCTGGTTGGCTCTCTGGGCTGCAAGTGCACACTGGTGGCTCACACTGAGCTTCTCATCCACCAGCAGGACAGCATTTGGGCATAGCACAAGCCAAAGCCAAAGCAGAAGCCTGCTCAGATGATGGGGAAATGTGATTTAGCAGGCAGAGAATTGTCCTGCTTATCTCCCTGGTGTGAAACATAATGAGGTAGAACCTAATGACGTTACCCAAGTTCACCTTAATGTGCTGTATGCATTGGTAAATGCTCACACCTGGCCTTCTCTGGGCCCTGGGGAGGACAGGAGCAGCTCAAGGCTTCAAGCCAAGTCATCTGCTACAGCCAGAGGAGCGCTGTGCCTGCACAAAGTGTTTGTTCTGCCAAGCCTCTTTCACTGCCTTGCTCAAATGCCTGGCAGGCTCTTTAAAATCCAGGCACTGCTTCATCTGGGTTCTCATGCCTCATTTTTCTGGAGCAAACCTTCAGTGTGGAGGGAGAGATTTTCCTATTTTGCTTTTTCTCTTGCAAGCTGGCAGTGCTGTGTCATCAGCCAGCCTCACTATGGGAGCTGCTCCTGGAGAGCTCTCCAGAACCCAGCCTGCACTATTTTAATTGAGGACTGGTGCCTGGTAAGCAAGATAACTTGTGGGACAGATAAAGGTCCCTCTGCAGTACCATTGCTTGGCTCTGAGCCCACACTGCTGACACCAGCCTCAATTTTAGCACAGTGATGAGGAGCTGGCACAGGGAGTGAGGAGCTGCGATAACCATCCTTCATCTTTCAGGATGTGGCTGATGTCTAACCTGAAGGAAATCAATATTGCTAAGGACTCTGAAGGAACAGTGTCCTTGGAGCTCTGGGCACTAGAGATTTCTGAACTTGATTTATACACCAGAAAGAAAAACACTGTCTGTGTTAGAAATGCTGTCCAGTATTTGAGAGTTGCATTAGATGACCTTTAAAGGCCCCTTTCAACCCAAACCATCCTGTGATTCTATGAAATAAGAGAGAGGTTTAAAGGTTTCATGTCAGGAAGGATCAGGCCCTCAGTCCCCCTCTTACTCATCATCAGCCATTAAATATGACCCCAAAGCACCAGGAATCCTAGAATGGTTTGGGTTGGAAGGGACTTCCAAAGCTCACCCAGTCCAACCCCCTGCAGGCAGCAGGGACATCCTCCACTGGAGCAGCTTGCTGAGAGCCCTGCCCAGACTCACCTTGAACAGCTCCACACATGAGGCCTCAACCACCTCCCTGGGCAACCTGCTGCAGTGTCCCAGCAGCCTCCTGGTGCACAACTTGTTCCTCACATCCAATCTCAATCTGCTCTGCTCTCATTTCAAACCATTGCCCCTGGTCCACCAGAAATAAACAAACACAGTGAGCAGAGGAAGTGCAAAGAAAAATAAATGTGTATTTCATCTCAGGAAGGTTAAATCTCTGGTATTTTACTGAATGCAAATTTTCCATTCTGATGCTTTGAGGCTTAAATTAATAATTGTGATAATTGAACTTTCCTCCATTTCCCTTCCAGCTGCAGCTGTGGCTGCTGGGCTTTAGTGTCACCCTGTCCGGTTCTGCAGCTGCCAGAGTCCTTCCGTGCGAGCGGTGTCACGCTCAACGCTTCGCTGTCGGTTCTTCTTGTGATGCTTAGAAGTAAAACTATCTGTGACTGTGTTGTTTGGCCTCAAGCTAGTCCCTCAGCAAACTCCAGGTCATCCCCTTGGCATCTGTCCCTGTGGAGCGGACGTTGCACGACGTCGTGGTTGAAATGTACAGAGGAGATCACACACTCGCCAAACAGAAAACCAAAGGGAAACAGAAGTCCCATTGCTATGTTACAAGAGAAAGTGTGCACCTCCAGTACAGACAAAATGTCTTCAGACTGTGCAGAAGAACCCAAGGCATTAATGAGAGATTCTTTGGAGATGAAAGTGCAAAACAACCAAGGCAACAGAGCAAATGAAAGGAAGCAAAGCAGCAGCAACCTTTGCTTTCTAAAGGACAACCAAACTTTCATGCCCAGCTGAGCCCCAGCTCTTCACAAGGAGGTGGCAAGGCTCTGCAGCTCCAGCACTCGTGCCAGGTGAGAAGGGCTGATGCCAGTGTGGAATTCCACCTCTCAGCTCACCATCAGGACAAATGCAGGAAGCATTTGTAGCCCAGTTAAGGCCAAATGAGCCAGATGCTGTTCTAAGCCCTGACAGCTTCACGGTATCTCAGGGAAATGGCAGCATCCTTCAGCCACGGAGATACCCTTTGCCTGGAGACAGGTTTGGCACTGAAGCAGCTCTTACAAGCTGGTAACTCTGGATCTAGAGATTAATTTCAGGCCAGGGGGAAAACCTGATTGCTATTTGTCCAATGGTATCCAGCAGCTTGGTACTGGAAACTTCTGCTCTTCATGCCTGTGTTTATTTGGCTTCAACTCTGAGGGGTAAGTCCTACCCAGCAGAGGTCTTACACCTAGGAAAATATGGGCCAGGTTCAGTCCTGGAGGGGGAATCCTTTGGTGAAATCTCTGTGCAGGGACAATTGGAGTCAGGGGGTCTGATCTGCTTGGAAATTCAGATCAATATATTATTATTGCTTAATCAATTAAAAGCATTGATTATTATACATTTTTCATGACTCTTAGGGTGAAAAATACCCTTCTGAGGACTCTTTTCGTGAATGTCTCTTCACTAAAATCTAGGCAAGAGCCACAGGGCAGCAGGTTGCTCTGCCCAGGCAGGAGCCCATACTAGGGTGATGCCAGGTCCGCGAGACCTTGGCACTGCCCATCAGACAGCACTGCTGCAGCAGGCTCATCCTGTCCCAGCCTTGCCCTTGGTGAAGGACAACTGATGGCTTACACAGCCCAGGAATGAGCTGCTTGGTTTGGGCCCGGAGCTGGCAATGGTTGCTATATTATTTTGCTGTTTGTTTGAAAGGAAGCCAAAGGAATGATCATTTAAAGCTCTGCCTGCTGCTTTCAGAAGTGGGGTTTTGGGTGGCAGTTTCACATCAGCCCCTTTTGGATGGAGAAATATTCTTGAAATGGTCTTTTGGTTTGCTTTTACCCCCTCTCACCCCCCAGAAAGATTTACTACTTCACTCCCACCTCCAAAAAATAGAAGAAAAAAGGTTTTTACCCCTCCTGTGCATCTGGGATGCACCTTCATCAGTTTCAAAGCGTGTGTGCCTGTGCTTGTGCACAGCAACAGGCACCTGCATGGGCACAAACCACACACCCAGGCTGCTGCAGCCAAAGCTATGTTGTCCCTAATCTTGCAGGTGATGGCAAAGATAAACTATGAACTTCATTCAACCTGTACAGAAGTTACAGCTCAGAAGAGCAGCAGGGGAGGGCACACAGACAAGCAACAGTTGGTAACTTCGTGGGGCCTGTGTGTTTGTTTTGCTCAGCGATTTTGCTTTAAGCAATCTCATTTCTTGTTGCCTCCTGGTGAAAGCTGTTTAAAGCAGCATAGGAAGGCAGGGGATTTCTTAACAAAATTATATCCTTGATTTTCCTCTTTTCCCAGCTGCACTGAGGCAGGTAATGCTCTGTTTGGTGTCTGTTCTACACATACATGCTGGTATGTGAGCATCACAAAACACGTGCACCACCAGGTCACAGCACTGTGCTGGATCATTGTGAAGTGCTGCTTCTATTTCTAACTGAAGGTGCTCCTGGCATGCTAAAATAAGGAAGAATTTTCTCATCTGGGCTTGCAAGGCTTGGCATGCTAAAATAAGGAAGAATTTTCTCATCTGGGCTTGCAAGGCTTGTGCTGATCTTTCTTGTGTGGAATGGGAAGGAAAGAGCATCTCCCTGGGTCCACAGCCAAATGGAGATGAAATTCCAGGGGAGGTTTCATTGGCAGCATGACATTCAGTCTTGGATTTTGGGCCAAAACCATCCAAAGTGGCAATTTTGGCATGGCTTCTACCATTAATTCTGCCCTAAGAAATTATTGGCATAGGTGCAGGTGAAATCTAGCCTGAGCTTGGCACTAAGTTTTCAAAAGCTTTGCAGTTAGCTCAAGTTTCTCAGGACTAGGCAAAGAGATGCTGCTTGAACAATTCATCTGAGGCTGTATTTACAGGAGTCAGGAGGGGGAAAGATGCTTCCAGGGTCACTAACAGCTTTGGAAGTGTCATGGCTGTGACCAACTGCTTTCCATTTCCATTATGGAGTTGCAGTCTGGCAATGGCCCACATGTGTGGACAGCTGAAAGGGACTGGGGTCTGACAGCAGCTCTTGCTTCAGAGAGCAAAGCCATCAACACTGTTAATCTGAAAACTCTTCTCTGAGACCTTCAGATGGAGAAGAAAACCCAGCCCAGAGCTTCATCCCTGTTTCACCACAGTCAGCTAAAGCCAAGAGGACAAACCCACACAGGGTGCTGTGCAGAGGGGCAAAAGAAACTCCATCCCTGCACTGAAAGGCTCCAGCAGAACAAGCCAGGGATGCGTTGAGGCCACAATGGCTCAATGAGGAAACAAATAAATTGTCAGTAAGCAAAGCTGTGATGCCAACGAAACCTGAAGGTCTCTGCTGCATCCAGTGATGCCAGGCCAAAAGCAAGTCCCAGAGCAGAGTTCTGGCATCTTCATCTTCACCTGTATGCAGTCTGGACAAAGCGAAGTGAGGATATGGGACCAGTGTCAAACTAACTTATGGCAGCAGCACGAAAAGACACAAGAGACTGCAAACAGCAGCAGGGTGGGCAAACCCCAAAGGCCTTGGGGCTGCAGCAGGGAGAGCTGTGGCAGAACATTGATGGAGGTATGCAGCTAGCTCAGTGCCTCTCTGGAAGGAGAATAAGAGATGCTTCCACAAGGAATGGCTATGGCACAGCTGTAGGGTCCCCAAGACCCCAAGGGTTGTAGACAAAAAACCCCAAAGAAGGTTTTTCAGAGTTCGGGAGTCACATTCCCCCCCTGCCCCTGGGGCTGGGCTGCAGACACAGATGCACACCGGAGCTGGATGCAGGCAAGAACCCTGGGTTTAAAACACACATATGGCAAGTCCCACACACGTGGGTTCAAATGGCATCTCCCAAATGAAGACCAAGCCTCCATTCTTGGCACTGTCTGCTCCTCCAAACCCTCAGAAAGGGGCATTTGGGATGCTTTTCTTGAGAGGTATCTGAATGGAATGAAGTTGTTACAGAGAGCCAACATGATTCACATTTTTGCCCTGCCCATGTCCATGTTTTGAGGAACCCCAGGTGCAAAGGTGGGTTTTCACCCTGCAGTTACAAGCAGTAGAAGTGGAGTTTGTGCATGCTGTACCAGAGGGATGGGACAATGGTCAGATGCAGCATGACAGACACTTGGTATATCAGTGTGAGCCACAGGAGCGCTGCAGCACCCCACGGCTCGCCAGGAGAGCAACCGCTCCCCAGCACAATGCTTTCGGCAATGTCACCTCCTCAGGCACTACAGCAATCTGGAGTGCAGATACAGCTGGAGCATAGTGCTGTCTACTCATCTCAGGCTGCATGCAGTAGCAGGCAAAAATTGAGAGTACAGTCTGTGAGATAGTCTGGAAAGCACATTCACAGGTTAAAAAGGACCCGGCTGCTGCTGCTGCAGCCGCCCCTTGCTGCTACCTAAATTATCAGCGTGGTTAATACTGGATCAAAAGGCTGTAATCCTTCTCCCTCTAGACACTAATATAAGGCAAGCAGTATTGTGTCACTGGGCCATCAGACACTAAGATATACTAAAGAAGGTTCCTATGCATTATTATTATCCTTATTATAAAAAACCCCAAATCAACCCTATTGTTGTTGGTAAAAACCCAACGACCCCACAGCCGAGCTCTCAGCAGGTGAGGCTTGGGGACACAGCAAAGTCAGGCTGCTGGTGTGCTAAAAGCAAGAGTTTTGCTCTGCCACTGCCAAGCAGCAATGACCTGGGTGGGGCTGGAAGGGGGCTGCTGCCCTCACCTCCATGCCACAGCATCCCAGCCTCAGCATTACTTGGAGGTGAAGGAGCTTTTGTAGCCGATTTCCTTGTTTGCTGGTTCATGAAGAGGAAGCTGATGAAAATGGAAGATGTTGACCCATGATGGAGAGAGGGTGAAAGGATGTGGGCATGAGTGGGAGGACAAGAGTGTTGGGAAGAAAGGGATGGAGGGTCAAGGCTCACATGATGATGAAGGAGGATCAAGAAACAGAATCCTCAGCCTGCTTTTAGGCTTTTTAACATTCCCCATACCAGTCACTGCTAAGGGTCTTTGTACGGTATAACTCTCGGGCAAGTCCCTCAGGAATTTACTTCCCTTAATTCTTGCACTTTCAGTAGAGTCATCACAGAGTGGTTGGGGTTGGACTGGACCTCTGGAGATCATCCAGTCCAACCTGCTCTAGTTGAATACATCCCTGCTGACTGCGGGGGGGTTGGACTAGATGACCTTCAATGGTTCTTTCCAACCCAATGTGTTCTATGTTGCTGTGACCATCGTAGTCTGGAGAGGTAAGAGAAATGAGGTTTGTAGTAGCTCCCCATTGAGCCAAATCTGGATCAATGTGTTTTCCTTTTTCTCTGGGGTGTCTGTCAGGGGAGCACTTTCATCTGAGCTGATGCTCTAGCTTCTCAGGTAGCTTCTCCAAACTTTGGGAAAATCACAGAATTTAACACCTTATAAATCAATTACAAGTGTAGACACACCCCTGTGGTCCTGTAAAGAGCAAGGGCCTGCAGAACTGATCTGGAGCTGTTCAGCAGCACTTGGAACACAATAAATTGTAGAAAATCTCTGGTCTGTCAGCATTGTCTGGAGAAGGGGAGTGGCTTGCTGAGGGGCAAGAGTTTTGCTTGCACTGAGTTCCTTGATGCTTTTGTCTTAAAAATTGCTGATAAGAAAATGAGCCAGCAAGGAAATGCACATACAGAACCTGCACTGGAGTAACATTAAAGACCCTTCCCAAATATTGGGAAATTTGGCTTATGGTTAATGCTCTGCTCCTGCCTCTCAGGGCCACGCTGGCAAAGCCACCTGCACAGAGACTGCAGCACCCCCAGCCCTGGTTCCACAAACCCCCCAGGAAAATGAACTCAACTCCTAGACCTGGAGCTCCCCAAATCTGGCTGAGGCTCCAGGTCCCAATCTCAGGGATTGCTCCATCCAATTTGCAGTATTTCTCCCCACACCTAGAACCAGACTCTGAAAATAAAATGTCCAAAATCTTCTTGGAGACCAGGTTCCAAGCTCTGGCCCAAGGCTATGGGTTTGCTCAGTACAGAGGCACCTCAAAAGCAGGCTCTGTGCACACAGCCACGTGTGGGCACGGGCACCCTCTGAGCAGTTCAGAAATGGCCTGCTGGAAATTTGGCTTTCCTGTCTTCTGCTCTCCTTGGGCTCATCTGATCACACCTGGCACTGTCAAGAACTCGTTTCTGTACTCCAAAAGACACAGAATCAGACTTGGGAGGAACAGGGGAGTAAAGACCAGCCCTGGAGAGGTGCAGCAGAGGCTCAAAGTTTGCCTGTCCACCCCTTTCAAGGTCCTTATTATTGGGCCCGCCTTGTTCACCAAAGAAATCTGATTTAGTTTCTTTTAATCTAGTGGCCAAGAGCTCTTGTGGGAGATTAGCAGCAGCAGTGTGTGGTATAGGCATGGGGGACCTGAGGGATTGAAGGGAATATTGGATTATGATTTAGGGCCCGAATGAAATTATTTACGTCCATAGGCAAGCAGCAGGCTGTTACCTTTACACAGGCAGAAATCATCTCACGAATATAAGCAGCATTATTTGGGGTCAATTCTGGTGTAAATCGATGCAAAACTCTGGGACTTTTTGGGTGGATGAGTGAGAAGTGATGGCTTATGGCCTGGCTGTGGATGGAGGCCTGTGTCAGCATGCTTTGGAATGCTGCCACAGCTAAAGGTGGGAGGTTTCATATGCCTTTCACAACCCCCCCAGCAGTCCCATCTGTAATCTGCAGCAGCAAGACACAATCTGTGCTGCCTGGATACGAAACACTTTGCTCTAATCACTGGCTGTGGGGTGAACACAAAACCTTCTAAGGCTAAAAGTCAGAAGATCTTTTCAAGCTCTGGTGTGGTAACTTGAAGAGGGAAAACAATTCTTATGATGCAGTCCCCGAAGATCTTTCTGCCAGGATTCAGCCTGTGGAGGCCTTGGAGGTGAGAGTGGAACTTTAGCTCTCAGGGGCCGTGGGCAGGAGAAAGGATTTTGCAATAAGAACTGGGAGACAGACATCCAAAATAGCCACAGGGCACCAGAGTTAGGGCATGGTGAAAAGGACATGCCACAAAAATTGTGTCTTCAAGTCCTGTGGACTTTGCTGCCTGCACTAAAGACCAGTCGTGTACCTGTGCCGCAGCTGGACTGCTGGACATCATCCTCATCTGGAGTTCCTGCCTTTATATCCTACTCCTCCTGTGCCAAATTCCCAGCAGGCCTCAAAAATCAGTTGCAAACAAATAACTTAATAAATCTTTCTTACCTCTGGCTCAGAATCTGCAGGGAGCAGCTGGCTGGAGCAGTGCTGACTTTCACCTCACCCAAGGGAATCTCCATTCTTGTGGTCACTAGACGATATGTGCCACCAGGTCTGACTCAGGACCTGCTGACACTTCTTGCTCTGCCCAAAGGCATCTCCTTCTGGAGTGTGCCAGGGGAAATCTGCACAGTTTGCAGCCAAAGATTCCTCTGTATGGAAGTCAAAGGGCATCACTGGCTTGGCTTTGCACAAGGAAATCTAGAGCCAAAAGAAGTTTGGGAGCACAAGAGGGGAAACAATGCAGGAGGTAACCAAAACATGGATCAAATGGGAAAGAAAAGAATTGCCACAACTAGAAGCCCAGGCTCCTCCTAAGGAAAGTGTTTTCCCCTCCTGAATGGTGAAAAATGGCAGGAAAAAATTGTGCAGAGCCTTCCCCCACTCCTCAATCCCACATGAAGACCTGAGGGTGGTCTTTGTTTCCTGTCTGCAAGCAGTCAGACTGCACCCACATCTTCTCTAAGGCTAAAATAATCCCACATCTGCCCTGCTGCTGCCTCTGGTCAAGCAAACATGAGACAAAAAAGCTGTGATTGTCCCTTCACCCCAAGCAAGTCAACGTTCTGCCTCTCAAAGGCCACATCAAAATGAAGTTCTCACCTAAGCATCCTTACCAGGCTCTTGGATACAGCACGGGGAAAACGTGGAGACAGGGTTTGAAATCACAGCCCCAGCAGAAAAGACACACAGGACTTGGGCTGGAGATGCACAGGAGGGTTCAGAGACACAGCCCCAGCCATGGTGTCCCAGCCCTGGAAATGGATCCCAAACACAAATTTTCCTGATCTATCCCCTTGCAAGCCCCACCCCCACCAGAGCATCACTTTGTGACTTCCTTCTGGTCCCCAAACCACCTCTGAGCATCACTTCTCCCCTCGCCTTTCCCCAGCTGAATGTGCTGCTGGAACCACACCATGAGCTCTCCAAGAGGAAATTCTTCTGCAAACCCAGGCAGACTTGGCACAACTCGAGGGCAAGCAACAGGTAAGAGGCTCCTGAATGGCCATAAAGAAACAAAGCAGCAGCTCTTAACACATCTTGGGGGGGGGGGGGGGCAAAGAAAACCAAAAGAGGCTCCACAAACTTGGGTGTGAGCTTCTTGGCAGGGCTGAAGAAAGGGAAGGTTTTCAGGGGGTATAGCGTGTGCAAAAGTGTTCAGGCACAATGCAAAGTGTAAGGGAAGTGCCTGCACTGACCCCCACAGCTGCCAAAGGCTGGAGCTCAGCACTTGACCTGCAGCATCGTGGGGTCCGCAGCACCTTGCACACCCACCCTGCCCCTTTAGCCTGGTGGCTCTGCCTCCACAGTCACACCGAGGACCATGAGAATGGCTTCACCCTCCAGAGGGGTTGCCTTTGGTTTGCCTTTGCTTCCAAAGCACCTCCAGGTTTGTTGTCAACAGGAGGAGCAATAATTAAATGCAATACATGGTTTAAGATGTGACATTCGAGCCTTGTCACCTCTTGTCCTCTTTCTCTGCCTCATTTCTCTGTCCTCTGAGTTGTCTCTCTTCTTGCACCCAAGCTCCTATTGCTGAGTTTTCCAGTTTCCTAAGATGGGATAATCACCAAACTAACCAACCTGCCCTGCCTTAAGGCCCTGCCTCCTGTCGACGCAAATATTCCAGCCACTATCCCTCTCCTCCAGGAGCATACACAGCACCTGCACATTTCCATGTATTATATTGGAACTATGCCACCTCCCTGATGGATCATGAGGAAGCAGAGTATCAACCCTTCCTTAATTCCCTGTGACCTGAAATCTAAGCCAGAAGCAGACATGTGTTCATTGCAGAGCTCCTAATGACCTAAAGGTATCACCAGCAGTGCCATGACATGGCAATTCCCACCTAACACCCACCAGTTACTGTGATCTCTTAAAAAGCCCTGGCCAGGTGATTTATTCTTGTCCTGCACTCCTGAAGAGTCCCAAGAAATGCAAATCACCTTCCCCTCACCATGGAGTGAGTAACTTCACCCAATGATCTTAGGAAGAGAGTATGAAAGAAATCTGGACCTCACAGCTCCAGTAAGCTCACCACTCTGATCTCTTCCACAAATGCAGGCTTGGACCTGCTCATTCCCCCCCACCCAGAGTAAGCTGCAAGAAAGCATCAGCCAGCTAAGGATGTCCCAGAAGGAGGAAAACCTTAGCTGTCAATCTCCTTGAGAAGTTCGCCGCGTGGAGAGCTGGAGCGGGCAGCTGCCTGCCCTCGGCGACCGCGAGAAGGCTTCACTGCCTGGGGGCCGACCAGCCCATGTCACTGAAGGGTCCCTCCCCCGTGGCTGACCTGGGAGGAGGCCCACAGGGCGTGCAGAGGTCAGAATCGGTGTCTGATTCCCCTTCTGCAATGTAGGGTCTGATTTTGGCCACGGCTGCATAGCAACCGTTGTTAAGGATGTCCAAGTTCTCTTTGGACTGGGAGATGCTGAAGCCACTGAAAGAGCGCTCCAGTTCCTCGTGGTCCACCGAGGGGATGGAGATGGAGGTGTCGCTGTCTCTCAGGGCACTCTCGTGGTGTTTGGCTGTAATGTCTTCGTTCCTCAGGTACTCTGCGCTCGCCCTGTGCCCGCCGTAGGCCGCCAGGGAGCGCTCGTGGGAGGGTGGGGGCGGGATGCGCACCAGCGAGCCAGGGTCGCCCACGGGTGAGGAGCCGTGGCCCTGCCGCTGGTAGCCCTGCTGCGGGCACGACGTGGAGGGGGGGCACGCGTTGTTTGGGGCCGGAGGGGCCGAGAAGTTCTTCTGCCCCATGGAGCTGGTGGACCTGATGATCTTGATGATGCAGCCGTTCTTGTCGATGTGCTCCCTGCTGTCTTCAGGGCTGTGGTAGGGCGGGGCCGGATCCGGCTCTTTGGAGCCAAAATAAGCTTCTGTCTCTGTGGGGGGGATGCCCATGCGCTGCATGTAAATGTTCACCAGGAAGTCCAGCTTCTTCTCCATGGACTGCACCTGCAACACACCACAGTGCTACTGCTGCACACAGCCTGAGGGCTGCAGCACGTCCTGAGCTTCAGCAGCATCCAACCCACACAGGCACGTCTGGGGCTGGGCAGGGCTCTGCCTGCACTCACCTACATCAAACAAACTTCTGGACAACACTCACTTGTCTTGTTCTGAAGTACTGGATCCTTCACCTTGTCACAGGGTTTTCCTTAAGCTCTTACAATCACAGAATGGTTTGGGTTGGAAGAGGCCTTTAAAGGTCATCCAGTCCCACCTCCTGCAGCCAGTAGGGACATGTGCAACTAGAGCAGGTTGCTCAGAGCCCAGAACAACCTGACCTGGGATGGTCCCATGGATGGGGCATCCACCCCCTCTCTGGGCAACCTAAGATAGAGTCTCGCCACCCTCATGGTGCAGAATTTCTTCCTAGTGCTTAATCTTTTCATTTAAACCACCACCCCTTGTCCTGTCCCAACAGACTTTCTTAGCCTCTCCTCACAGCAGAGGGTTCTGGCCCTCAGATCATTGTGGTGGCCCTCCTTTGGATGCAAATCTTTTTGACAGACACCAGACTCCAGGAAAACTGGAGGGGACACACATCCTTTCAGCCCTTTCCTGCATTTGGCACTTGCCTGGGCTTAGATTGCCAAGGGGACTTCTGAGGCTGGGAGCTACAGCAGCCCAGGACTCATTTGGAACGTGTCTAATATTGTGACAAAGAAACCACAGATCAGATATTAGGAGAAATTTCTTTGCTGCAGAAGTGGTCAGGCATTGGAACAGGCTGCCCAGGGAAGTGGTGGAGTTACCAGCCCTGGAGAGGTCCAAAAAATGTTGTGGCCATGGAACTGTGGGACACGGTTTAGTGGGCATGGTGGTTTTGGGTTGAAGGTTGGAGTGGGTGCTCCTAGAGGGCTTTTCCAACCTTAATGAGCCTATGAAGCTACTGTGCCATCAACATAGCCTTCTGGTAACTCAACCACACAAGAAAGCCTCTGCACCACAGACTCCAAAGTTTCTGCTGTGGGAGCAGCACTTGGGCACCTGAACAAAGACAGCTAGTGTCCCTCACAACACCCACCTTGTTTCTCTTTCAAAATACTCTTAGTTCCTGTTTAATGTCCCACATGGAAATGCCAGGCAAGAAAACCCCCACACAACACACACAACCCCCCTGCTAGCCCCCTCCTGACCCCACATACCTGTTTTTCAACCTTTCCAAGCCTGCCCATCATGCTGGGATCTTCAGGAAGCTCCCCTTCGGCTGGCCCCTTGGTGCGATCCTTGTCGGTCATGGAGGAGCCTCTCCCAACAATCTGGTCAACTCTACCGGGATCAGAGAATCCCCCCCCCCCCGCCCCAGAGAAGGACCTGGAGTCAGTTGGAGGCAGCAGGTGAGGAGGGCTCTGCTTGCTGAGCCTCTCTGCCACCCAGCACTGCACCTTACTGACAGACAGGCAGTGGCACTGGAGTGTTAATTCAGATGCAAAACTCAGAGCAGTATTAGCAGAGTTGGAAATCACCCATTGCTGCTTGTACAGATCACACCTGGCACATTATGCACAGCAAATTTACCCACTGCAAAGAGGTTCTGTAGCTGGCTTCCTGCCAGACCATCCACTTCTTATTTGTACTGAGAAGTTGGTATTTGAGGGGCAAGGTCAGGTTTTGTGTTCAGCCTCTGCCAATGGGATTGTTCATTTTTCTCAGCCTTTCCAGCAGTTTCCTCTCTTTGATGCAAACTGAAGTGTGCAATGCTCATGCCCATGGAAATGAGCTGCTTGTAAGATCCAGAAAAGCAGATGACATGCACAGTGGTTTAGTGGAATTAAATCAAGGCTGAATTTGGTCATAACTCACCAAATGTTACCAAATTGTCTCAGTGAATCACGGGATGGACTCCAAGCTGGTAGCAGCAGAGGACGCTGCTGCCAAGTCAGCGGTCAAAGAAAGCCACACCAGGTTCTTTGGTACAAACTTCTTTACACACATCACATTTGCAACATCTCATTCCCAATGTAGAAACATCTGGGCTCATACACAGCTCAAAGGCAGAGGGAAGGCAGACCTGGTTTGGAAGCTTCAGGACAATTTTCTTTGAGGCATCAAATAGGAATCTTCTAGAGAGCAAACACCAGAGCTTCTTGGCCCCTCCTAAGCCAAAGGAGCAACTTAGCTTTGGGACAGCTTCTTTAACTGTAGCCCAGCTTCTAACCTCATTCTACAGCAGGTAAACTTCACTCTTGCATAATGCACCAAAGGTCAGGGTGGCAGGGGACAAGAAGGGTTAATTAACCTGACTGAAACCAAGTGGAGGTATCTGGAGCGGAAAACTCAAAATGCTTCTCACGCAGTTCTGCCATGTGGGCCAGGGGTCCATGCACCAGGAGGAGGAGAAGGGAGGAGCTGAACACAGACAGACAGGAAAATGAACAAACAAAAACCAAGGGAAGGAATGAGAGGTGAGGCTGCTTGCAACACAAGAGCCCTCTGTTTGCTGTACATTGAACAGGGACTTCATACACACGTCAGCTGTTAAGGGACAGATACCGGTGGGGATGGACCAGCGAGGCTCACTTGGCTTATGTTAGAGCAACAGCAGTTTACAGCACCAGAAGGTCTGGCTCCAAGAGATGAAGTGGATGAGCACATCACACCAAAGACAGGAAATATATTCCAACAACTATTATCTTTGATCCCAGAAGACAATTCCTTTGGGCAGGGACGTGTCAGAAGGCCAGGCTGTTTCGAAAGCCATATTTGATCCTTCGCCTAGGAGCAAGCAGAGGAGGAGGAGGAGGAGCAGCAAGTGCTCTGATTACAAGTGTGAGGAATACACATGCCTTATTTCTCTCTTGTAATGGGAGGAGGAGACTACTGACAGGGACAGGAACTCCCCACAAGGGATGCAAGGACTGACAGGACACACAGCACAAGGAATCCTAGGACATTAAATTGGATACCTCGGGCTACCTGGGTTTGGAATCACAAGTCAAGGCGTGGTACAGGCACTGTGTGACCTCCTCTCCTGTATGCACAAGCAAGGAAACTCATAAAACAATGAACTTGTGTTTCAAGAGGCCCCCAAGTCTAAAAGCTACCGAGTATTGCAGAAGACCAAGAACAACCAGGGTGCTCTGTCCTCGTGTCTCATCTAGCACAGCACTGGCACGGCAATGTCCACTAGTGAGACATCCTTCAACAGTTGCCGAGTAGAGCAGGGGGGCAGGACAGATTGTAACACAGAGGAAAGCTGGACATGACCATGCTAGGTTGGATCATAACAGCAGAGAGTCTTATGCAGCCCTGTTTCTAATCCTGCAGATATCCAGGAAGGATTTCTGCTCTCTTCCATGACCATAAGAGATGAGCTATGCAGTAAGCAAACCTCAGATGACCCACGTGAAGCACAGGAGGCCAGATGGAGCGATCACCAGTATCTAGAAGAGAACCAACTTATTCCATCCCCTTCCAGCTGGACACAACCTGCCTGTAGACCTGTTGTGATTTAAAAGCAGGACTGAAGCCCTGCAGAGTTCACCCATAAAGCTTTTGAAGCCTTTGTCCATTGGTACCAGAGCCCAGGAGAGTTCCTGTTTGATTCATTCCCTTCTTGTCTATTCTTTAACAAAGTCCTGACTCCTGAGATGGTCATCTACAGCTCTGAGAAACTAGAGAGCCAGATCTTGCCTTGGAGGCAGGTTTTGCACTGAGGATGGTGCAGTGGGCAGCTGTGGGCCACTGTCTTCAGAGAAGACAGAGGAGAAGAAGGTGAACCAAGTCCTCCCCTCTTTGATGGGAGAAACCAGGCTTGAAGTTTCCCACCCCTTTTCTTCCCATGGCAGAAGTCACACCAGAGAAGAGTGCTCCTACCCTCAGCAAAGCAGACAGATTTCACTGCTGCCTTCTCTGATACTGGAGATGAGAGGAATTTCCCTGTGAGCTCCCAGCCCACCTGTACCTAGCCGAGCACGCAGAGAGCAGAAGGTCCTTCTAGCTGCTACAAAAGAGCTTGAGGCCTTGTCCAAATCAGGCAGCAAAGCTCAAAGGATGAAGAAAGAGCATATTGCACCTTTGCAAGCAGTGGGGAGACAGTCTATGTGCTTACTGAGTGGCAAAGGACCATCACTCTGAGATGCCAAACCTCACTTCTGCACCACATCTCCCGGGGAGCCCCATGCCCTCCCAACCCCTATCTCGGCTGTGCCAAACACCTTTCCTTGGCGACAGAAGAGGATTTCTAACGTGACAAACTGGGCTATCTGCTATCCTCAAGAGGCTCTGCTGGTCTCAGCTTGGGAGACAGAAGGGGGGTTGCTCTTTCAAGTGAGCTTTGGTGTCCTTCCTTCTTTCTAATGATAGAAAAAAAAGAAAAAAGTGAAGTCTTGCATCAGCCACAGGTGCAGGTTTTCTCATGCTTCATTATGCTTCATGCCAACAGTGCATGCAAAGAGGTGTAATATGTCACCCTCGGGCCAGAAGCAGACATCAAAAGGTCAAACAGCTCAAATGAGATAAAAATGAAGTGTTTGGGAACTTAGGTCCCAGCCATTTTTTTCCTTTTTTCTTTATCTGTTATAGTTTTGAGTACACAATCCAGGCACTGAAGCCAAACCCCCTTCATCCACGTCACAGGACTGGCTACTTACCTCCTCATTAGGAAATCAGCTTTGCTCTAGACATATTTTGAACAGCATCTGTTGGCTAGAAATTCCCCCTGGGGTTGCACCTATTCTATGTTAAATAATCAAGGGAATTTAATCCAAAGGGTCTGTGTGGGCAGCATGGAGCAAACCCCTTCAGCCACACCGCAGCCGTGGGCATCCACTGGGACCCAGCTGCTTTGACTGGGAGCTGCCTGCAGAAACTTCTCGGCTGAGCTGAGCCCTTGTCACTAGAGTACCACAACCCAATCCATGAGATGGGTTGAGATGACACATCACTTGGTTTTGTTTCCCCAGGCAGTACTTGGCCAAATGAGGGTTTGGGGGGACTAAAAAGAAAGGCTGGTGCAGCCCATGGGGACCCCACAGCACATGTACCTGTGGCGTCGATCCATGGCACCAAGATGATAAAGGTTACGCCAAGGGCAGAGCCTGACTCAGAGGCTTTGGCTGTGAGGCTGCTCAGAGCTCTGGTTCCCATCCACCAGGCACCTTGAACACCTCACTAGTCCCACTGGGGTGTAAGGGAGGATGCAACTTCCAGAATGAAGCCCAGCACAAGATTTCTAATGAGTGGGAGCAGGCATCTGAGCAGCCTTCTGCACTCTGCTGCTTCCTAGAGCCTCCCAGCCAAGTATGAAGCCTGGGGCTTCTAGAAAACTTGTTTTTTCCCTAATCTCTGAACTGAGTGGCAAAAGAGTCACTGTGCAATAGTCCTTTTGCTCACATTCCTTTAGCAAAGATAGCTCAGAGCTGCTTCAACAAAAATCCAGAGATTTGCCAAGTATCAGCTCTTAGGGAGAGCAAGTGTACTTACAAGGGATAATATCTGAGGATAAGCTTGCTGCAGTTAAAAATCACCTCCTGAGGGATGACTTTCTGACATCTATTTCTACCTGCTTTGAGATGGAATAGTCTCAATAGAAGGTGAAAACACAGCTGAGCTTATGGCCCTGCTGACCAGACCTCAAAATGTCCTAAAACAGGAACATGAGTGAGAATGTTCCTCATGGTGTCAGCTCCAAGGGTGCTTTCAACTGGGAAGAGGACTGAAATAAAAGCAGTGAGAAAAATCTTGCTGTGGGATCCAGGACTGGGTATGACTCCTCCTTTTAGCTCAAAAATCAGGATTTTACAACCTGTTTTGACTCCTGTGTTTGTATTCTCTAACACATTTTTTTCCCTCCCAGGAGAGTTGCCATTAAAAAGATAAAGAGACCACTGGATGTGGAACACTTCCTTCCTACTCTGCCCACTGAACTCATCGCTACAGAGAGCTGCAGAGGCTCCTCTGTGGAGTGCTTCACCCTTTAGCAAGCAGATTGTCCAATCCAAAGTGGCTTTGTGGGTAAATGTTCCACCTTTTACATTTGAAGCTAGCCTGATCCAACCTGAAATTGTAAAGAAGACACTTTGCTTCCTGACACCCAGAAGAAGACTGAGAATAGACCATGTGCCAGCTGCAGAGACTGAGGGCTACTGATGTTTGCATGAACAGCTTTTGGTCATTCCCTTTGGGCTTGCCTGGTGTGGCAGCTCCTTACTGAAAGCAAATGAAGAGCAGCAAGCCTGGCTGAGCACAGAGCTGCCCTGCCAAGGGACCACTGCCGTCATGTAACTGGCATGAAGGGGGTTTGACACAAAGCAAAGGAAAAACTCCAGAGAAAGCAGCAGGTTTGGTGAATCCTAACCTAGGCGAGTACTGGGGAGAGTCTTTGGAGGAATACAGGGGTCCTTTGGTTGGATACTTCTTATGCCGGGGAGTTGAAGGGGGTGGGGGACCCACAATCATATCTATCCTGGCAAAGTAAATAAGACAAAAGAAAAAACAACAACACAAAACAAAACAAAAAGACACCAGCAAAATGCATAATGAAGCAACAGGTAGAGAAAAGTTGGTCAGAAAAGTTGCAGAAAGAAACCACCAGAAAACCCAGAAATGACAGAGCAAGAGGGTTTGAAAACAGACTCCAGAAGGTTCTCTCCTACCCCTGGCTGTCGGTGAAAGCCAGAGTCTTATCCACCACAGGGTAAGATTTGGCGTCTAGGTCTAGCATGAGGGCATCCCCCTCCCTCCCCCCAAACACAACAGGCAACATGACTTATCCCTATGGAAAATAGATTCACTTGGGGGGTGCTGGAGCCCTGCAGCTGTCCAGATTGGTTGTGGAGTCTCCTTCTGTGGAGAGATTCCAAATCCACCTGGACATTGTGGGCAATGCTGTGGGTGCCCTGCTCTAGCAGTGAGGTTGGACTGGATGATCTCCAGAGCTCCTTTCCAATCCCCCTCACCCCCCCATGCTGGGGTTCTGTGAATATCCTTGCATTTGTGTAGCAACTTCCCCCAGGGGTGGTTGGATATAGGCCACGTCTATTCATCCTCTGTTCAGTTCCAGTGCTAGGGAACCCAACGTCAGCTCGTTCAGAGAGCCAGGAGCCCTTGGGAGCTGGTGAGATGCTGTGGCATTGGATAACTCAATGAATGGGAGACATCCATGGCTGGCAGGGTGTCAGGATGAGACAGGAGACAGAGTGAACACAACACAGGGAGCACATTACAGACACAGTGACAGAGGCATTCATGACTGCAGAGGACAGGGCAGGTCAACACCCCAGAAATTTGCTCAAGTGTGGCTTTCATCCCCAAAACCCTGGCAGGGAGGATGTGGTGCTCTGGCTGCTGAAGGGAAATAAAAGGATCTGTTCTCCAAGGTGCCCCATGGCAACCTTTCTGTACTGCCCACACCAGCTGGGCATGGCCCAGCGCTGGCCATAGCCACCCCAGGCAAGCCTCTCATCCATAGGATGCCAGCTGTACCAGGCAGGTGACCACCCACCAGATCTCATGGTGCCCCTCTGGCTATGATGATGAGCACTTCACCAGCATCACTGAGGTCCTGCTCAGTGATGACAGTGAAACCAATGAAACTGCCTGGTAGTCCTAGATCCCAAATCCCCAAACCCACTTTTGAAACAGATTTGCCTTTCCTATGGATGTATTAAAATTATAGAAAGTCCAAAATAAAGGAGAAAGATGAGCTGTGATTTTTGTGTCTGTCCTGGGGTGGCACTAAGCCATTTTTAGTTGTGCAATGCCCTTATTGCCAGTCCCTATCCTGCTCACCCCTGTGGTTTCCAGCCACAAGCACTGATGTTTCCTTGTTCTTAGGAAGGAAAAGTAAGTTGCTCCTATGAAGGAAAGCGTCTCTCTCCTAGCAGTACCTCCACAATGACCAAAAAACAAGGAAAAATCAAAGCAAACAGAGGGTTCTCTTGCCTGGCCTGAAGGTTTTTGATCCTGGAGAGCATGTCCAGGTGGCCAGCCGAGTACTGCTCGATGACATCCATCACATCGTAGGGCCGGAGGCTCTCCTTGAACTTGCGTTTGGAGACCAGGAACCTCATAATGCTGCAGGAGATGGAGAGCAAAAGCAAAATAGGGTCCCTGGGCTGCAGCCTGACCTGCTTACTGCAGAGAAAAGGCACTGCAGGGAGCTGCTTTGGCAGGGAAATTAAATCAATCCGAACCCCATGGGCTTGGGAGGGGATGTGGTAACAAGAGAAAGGGGAAAGGGGCTGTGAGGGGTCATGGCTGGAGCCTTATCCTCAGCCGCAGGTCCTCAATGCCCCTTGGGCTGTCAGCTGTGTGAGTGGCCTTCCTGTAGCACTTTTCTAAATGTCAGCATTAAATCTCTGAGCTGGTGAGGACGACTGTTTGGATGCATCCCTGCAGGGGATTTTCCTGTTTCTCTGCTTTCTTCCTTCCCTCAGCAAAAAATTGCCCTTTCTGGCAGCATTTTCTGCAAAGGAGGACAGGCCACCCAGGGGAAAGCAGCCTGCAGCACAGACCAGGCAGCATTTGCCACCTCTGCTTGGGCTTCAGTTCTTTTGGTTGTTTTTTTTCCCCTGTTATTTTTCTGGACTGCTTCCCCCCTCTCCCTCTCTTACCACACTGCCCTGATGCTGACTTTCAGCCCCGGGGTCAAATCTTCTGTCACAAACTCGCAGTTGCAGCTTTTATTGTCGTCAGGAATGTCTTCTCCAGGGAGGCTTGCTTCTGGGTTTGGGAGAGGGAGGAATATAGAGAAACTGTTAGTCTGAGGAAGAGAAAGCTAAGAGGAGACCTTACTGCTCTCTACAGCCACCTGAAAGGAGCCAAGCTGGTGCTGGGGTGTTGGCCACTTTGCCCAGAGGACTAACAACAGGGCAAGAGGGAATGACTCCTGTGCTAGGGGAGGCTTAGGTCGGATATTAGGAAGAATTCCTTTCCTGGCAGAGCGGTCAGGCATTGGGACAGGCTGCCCAGGGAGGTGGCGGAGTCCCCACCCCTGGAGGTGTTCAAAACCAGGGGGATGTGGCACTGCCAGCACGGTGCCCAGGCCCTCACCCTCTGAGTTCTGCCGCGACGCTGCTCCCTTGATGCGGAAGGCCTGCCGGGCTCGGCTGCGGTCTCCAAAGCTCCAGCTCTTGGGCACTTTGCTGGGGCTGTCCTCGATGCTCTGGTCAGCGCTGGGGGACCTCCGGATGCCCTGAGCCTGTGGAGAGCCTTTCCCTTTGGTGCCAGCACCGCGGGGACTGGAGAAGACACGATCTTTCAAACTGACCTTCTGACTGTTCAGAGAAACACGGTGAAACAAAGACAAAAAGGAGACAAGCAGGAGGAGTCATTCTGGAAACCACGCAGTCCTTCCCCACCAGCCATTAGAAACCAAGAGCACTTCCAAGCAGCAGTGAGATGTAGATTTGCTGTTGGCTTTGGTAAATAAAGAAATGGTTTTGGTTTTGTTTTGTCATTCTTAATTTTGTTGAATTTTCTTGAAAGAAAGTGTTGGAGAAATGTTTCCACTGTGATGAGTGAAATGGGAATGATTGTTAAGAGAGAGAAAATAATGAGGACTTAAACAGAAGCCCCTCGTGGGATGCCAGGGCTGGCGGGACAGGATGACGTTCAACAATGAGCTCACAAGTCCTTAAATCACTGATCGGCTCTGATCAGGACTGAGGAAGCTTTTCTTTCACAACTGCCTTCCAAACCCTGCATCTAAGAAAACACCAACTTTGAAAAGCCCTTCTCTTCAACTTTTCACTTCCTTGGAACACTGCTGGTGCTCAGACCTGTCCTTTGCAAGCATGGCTTGGTTGGAAGGACCTTGGAGATCGAGTTCCATGCCCATTGCTCAGGGCAGGGATACCTCCCACCAGCCCAGGCTGCTCAAAGCCTCATCCAGCGTGGTCTTAAACACTTCCAGGGATGAAGTGTCCACAATTTCTCTGGGCCACCTCTTCTAGTGCCTTATCATCCTCACAATGAACAATTTCTTTCTAATGTCCAACCTAAATCTCCCTTGCTCTAGTTTCAGACCACAGCCCCTTGCCCTATCACTACCTGTCCTTACAGAAAGTCTCTGTCTTCCACTGGCAGAGGCTGCCCAGGGAGGTGGTGCAGTCACCACCCCTCTAGGTAGTTAAAAGCCACCTGGATTTGACACTGAGGAACATGGTTTAGTGCAGTGGCTTAGCAGCAGCAGTGAGATTGTGAGCTCTGGGTGAGCAGTTGGACTTGATGATCTCAAAGGTCTCTTCCAACCTCAACAGTTCTATGGTTCTATGATTCTCCAACTTTTCTGTAGACCCCCTTCAGGTGCCTTTCTTCACCTCCTGTAGTTCCTCCCTCTTAAAACACCATCTGCCCCTTTTACACAGCCCAAAGGGTTCCTCTTTGCCCAACCATACATTGAAAAGCCCAAGCACAAACACTTCCTTTGCATCCTCTGCAGGTGCCATCTAAGAGCTTGCTACCATCTACCTGCATGTCTGCCCCAGGGTGCCACAAACATGCAAAATGAAACCTTACAACTTCAGCTTGTAGCATCTCATTGCTATTCTCCTAGTAAAATCCCATTTCCTCACACCCCTTGTAATTGTAGTTCGAATGGAAGATCTCTCCAGAGATCTTTCTCCAGGCACAGAGAGGATCTCACTGAGAAATACTCTGCTGACTCCTCAGCTCTAATTATTTTCTAAGTTCTGGAATCCATAATTAAAATCATTCACCCAGATGCATTTCCACAGAAAACTGCAAACCCAGGAAAGTTTGGTGAATCTTTGGAAAAGGGCAAACTTTCTAGAGGCAGCACTGGGGAAACCAAACTGCAGTTGGTTTGATATTTTACCAGTTTAATAAGTGGTAATAAATCCTAATAGCTTGATACTTGCTGACAGCTGTTGGTGATTAAAAGACACTAATGGAGATCAGACACAAGGAGCCTGAACACAGAGCCAATGTTGTCTCCAGAGGTAAAGCAAACTGAGCAGAGCCAGGAATTTACTTCCCAATGCTTTGCACCAGCACAGGAGCCACTGAAGGGTTTTGCTGCCAAGACTCTGACTCAATTTGCAGGAAGAACATTGCAGGGATTTTGATTTCCAGGTCACCAACCAAAGACCTGTTGTGTTTTTTTTTCTGTCTCTCAGTAACACCACCTTAAAACTCTGAGCCTAAACTCCTTTGCCTTCAAACTGGCACAAGGTTCTTCAACCAGAACTTAGCTTCTGCTATTTGAAGCAAAGCAAAAGGCAGGTCCCTGCTCCCCAGCAGCACCATGCTGATGGGAACAGACACTTGGGTTTGTTCACAAGGGAAGATGATGTGACTTGAAGCCACACAGGGAGCAGATTTGTTGAGTAAGAAGGTGCTATTTTTACTAAGTCACTTCACATTGTGAGACTTCCAACACTGACAGGGAGAGAAAGGTGCTGAGGCAGCATATTCCAGAGCTGCACAGCTCTGAAGCCACCAGGGAGAGCACCTCCTGGGCTGCAGGGCAGGGTCATCTGTGGCCATGAGTTGGGCAACAACTTCACACTGAAAGATTGGAAAGAAAATAAAATTTGATTCTGATTGAGTTAGAAAAGGCATAATTACTCCAATTAATGATGTGGGTTTAATTCAGGGAAGGACTGGAGGTTTCATTTCCAGTGCATTGCCCACCTGCAGAGTCTGTCTGGAAGCCAACAGATGTTCAGCAGAGTGGAAAATCAGATCAGAGGGACAAATCCTCCCAGGAATCCAGGAACAAGCATGTGCCCAAATACCTTCCTAGATGTAAGCCTTGGTCACCGGCGCTTCCAAAATCACAGCAGACAATGAGCCAAGGGCTTAAAACCAGTTCTCATTCCCGGTTCTCACTCTGGGTTTCTGGGATTAGAAACCAGGTTGGGATTTTTTCTGTCATTTCAACCTAAATAGGCCAGTTGGATTCTGCTGGGTTTTTCCCCTTTACTTCAGTGGATTTTCCAGAAGAATACCCCTGGAACCTCGTGCGTTTCAGTCAATGCTCTGAATGACCTGGCTTTGTTTAAAACCAAATTCTATCATCATCATCAACACACCATCCTTCAGAATTCTAAGCCATCTCTTCATGCCTCATCCTCTGCTGAGCTGCTCCATCACCAAATCTCAGCATCAAACCAGTTGCCTGTCACTGCGTAAAGCAGGACCTTTCCTTTGGGGCCATTTTCCCATTCCCACTACAAAAGTGCTACAAATGTTTGCAAGAATCACAAATGGGGGAAAAAAAGGAGGGGGGGAAAGCACTGAACTGAGTGAGAGAGAGGAGCAAAGAGCTTTCTGCCCGAGGAAATGGGGGGCATGGCTTTTATGCATTAAAAAACCCCAGAAAAATCTGATAAGCAACTCAGGTCTGGGTGGGTTTGCTCCTGGGGGAAAAAAACCCCAAACCAACACCTGCTGTAACTTCTTTGTTTTAACACAGACATGAGACAACTTGAACAATTAATTGAATTTTCCCTTCTGCCATGCAATTCTCTAGTTGGGAATGACACCTGGAACCACATGCAACTACAACCCCCACAGAGCAGAAAGCTGTTGGAATCTGCAGGAGCTGCTAGGAGAGTCCAACAGAAATATAGACATAGAGAGAGATGCTGTCAGCTAGTCCAAGATCATGTTCTCACTCAACCAGAAAGTCATGCAGTGTGTCTCTGGGAAGTGGCACTGGATGCCACCGAAGGAGATGGCAAATGAGCCTCAGAACAGTGAAGAGGGTTCTGTGTTGGTGATGTGAACAGGAGGAGAGCAGCAACCCAGCCACACACACCACCAGCAGCTGAAGCCTGCAGTGGTGATAGCATCAGGCAGGCACCAGCTCCTGCCAGGGGCAAGGGAAGAAAAGTGGATTGACAACTGGAGACAAAGATTGTGGGAAGCCCTAGCAGCATAACAGAGCATACCTGAGCTCCTAGGACTTCAGAACCACTTTTGGTTGGCATCCATTAAAAAAGTATTTGACAACAAAAATGTTGTTTGCAGGCTGACTCCCAGGAAAGTTTACAGAACTTTCAGGTTCTGACTTGGATCTAACAAAGGATAGAAACTGAGGAGACTTTTCTCTGCTGCCAGTCAAAAAATGCCTGCACATAGTAGAAAGGTGCTCACTGTCACAGCAGGCTTTGCACTGAGGTTTGTTCAGGACCAACAGCCCAGCACTCAGCAGCAAACACATAGGAACCCACCTTGAAAGGAGATGCCATCACCCTCCTTAGGATGCTGGGGGGCGGGGTGAGCTCCTGTTGGAACCCTCTGGTTTAGGGTTCATTCCTAAATCCTCAATAGTATTCAATCAACACTTCAATATTTGTGGGTTCATCACATCAGTAGTAATTTTGGATCAATAAAAGTTATCATTTTAAGGTCTTGCCACTGGGTTCAAATCACTCTCGAGCAATGGTTTCATTCCCTCTCCTTTTGTAGGCAGCAAGCATTAGTCAAGCTGAGCTGGTCTGAGGTGGACCCAGATCCACCCCTGCCCATGAACTCAGCTGGTAACTGTGTTCATCCTTCTGAGAAGTTACGGCCAGGAGAAAAGAGGAGTGAGTAACAGCCTTTGTGGCTAGCACTGGCCTCCAGTCTACATCTGTGTGTGCAAAACCTGCTGTGACTAGGCTGGAAATCGAGAGGACCAGGCTCAAGCCTCATTTGCCTCCAGTGATTGCTGAAAAGCCACTTCAAAGGTGAATTGAGCCCAGAGAATGGAGCTTCTGGGAGCAGAGCAGCCTGGGTGCAAGGAAAACAAAAGATCAGCCCACAATCAATGTCATGGTGAGCAACTGCTCTGCTCTTCTTCATCCACAGCCAAGGTGTTAGGCTTGGGTTGAAGGCAGTCACTGAACTCATAACAGAAAGGATCAGAGCTGCACCATGCCTGTAGCCACCAGTAAGCATTTCTGCAGATGAGTGTTGGGGCACTGCAGCACATCTTCAGCCCTGGATTTCAGTGCTCTGCAGCACTCCTGTTACAGTCACTCCTCTCTTCCTATCACAAAAGGATTTTTTCCTATGCTGCTGCTGAGTGCTGTCAAACATCACATCAGACACGTCCTGCATCTTCTTGCAACCTCTTGCCCTTTGCCAGCTCAGCTCTTTGGTGTTTCAGGAGCAATGCCAGCAGCCAGACTGCATCTTTGAGTGGCTGGTTGTTCCTATGCACGCAACACCCAGACCCCCAGGCCAGTCCAGGGCTCTGCAAACAGCTTCCCTTCACTGCTCCGGGTGCCATTTCTTCCTGTGGTCAGGTCTCTGTGGTGCCTTCATCTCTCTGAGTTGACACCAGGAAAGTCTCTTACAAAAGAGAATTTGATAGACTTGATAATTTGGCTTGATATAGTGAGACTGCTGAGCAAAGACGTGTGCATTATTGCATCTAGGGGCTGGAGATCATTGGTTTGGTACATTAAGAGACCACAGCTTCTGAGGAGCTTTCTATTAATTTACCTCCATTGAGTCCTCTGTCATTGCCTCACTGTTTGATGTTATTTTGTTACATGCATCCTACATGAAAGCTTTTAGCACTCAACTTTAGATGCATCAAGCTGCTGGCATCTTCCCCTCAGATTTTGTGCAGTGAGGGACTGCAGGCAGGCAGCCCAAAGGCCCAGGGAAAAAAGAGGTTAGAATTACTTTCATCTCTTCAAGGTTAACCTGAAGTCCTACTACAGCTCGGTGTAAAGCCCTACGTCCAGGATGGATGCAGGTGACACAGATGCTCTTGTAGCTACTCCAAAGTTCAAGACTCCTTTTGATTGTAAGAACCACAGTGTATAAACCTTCTCAGGGTTTCCAAGGCATTTAGAAGGTTGTGAGAATTTTTTGGTTACCTCCTTCCCTTGTAAAACTCAAGATAGGGGAGATTGTCACGAGCCCATTGGTATGTTGCATGAATGAGGAACACAGTGGGAAGGAATTCAGTAGAAAGCAGAACAGGTCAGACTGGCTTTGCCAATCAAAACCATCATGCCTAGGAAGATATGCAAGGAGGACATTAAGATCAGGGTGGATGATTTTCCAGGCAACAGAAGTGGACATGGAAGGTGAGCAGACAGCACTACAAATATCACTGCTGGTTTTAACCTCTACCAAAACCAACCTCAGGGTTAAGCTATTGACAGAAGCCTTCCTCCAGGAAGGTCTCCGTGCTTGCACTCTGTCTCTGTGGATAAACAAACCTTATCTGGCCAATTTAAACACTACACAAGGCCTGAACAATGTTTTTGAGTAAGGCTATTGACCAAATCTTTGTCATTTGGAAATGCATTGAAATTCTGCCTGATCACCCAATATTTGAACAGATTTTTCAAGGCTAAACCTCAAGGAAGGCCACAGCACCATCAGGACATGTAGCAGAAGGCTAACTCAGAGATTGAGGCTATTGATCCAGGTACAAGGGACTTCCTACCACGGAGAACTGCTCATTATGAAACCCAGATGGTAGAATGGTTTGGGCTGGAAAGGACTTTAAAGATCATCTAATTCCACCCCCCAGCCGTAGGCAGGGACACCTCCTACTATACCAGGTTGGTCAAGGCCCCATCCAGCCTGGCCCTGAACATCATGCTCCTTCCTCTTTGTTACCCATTCAGAGATGGGATTTACCACACTGCTTCTGAGCCTCTGGTACACACAAGTGCCAGGCACGAGTCCCAAGCTCCAGACTGACAGATAATCCAGACAGCCAGCAGGGAGAAATAGCAAGAAAAGAAAAGATACAGGTTGGAACAAACAATGGAGGAAATCAGAGGTACATATATTTTGAAAGCTGTAGGGTTATGCTTTTCATACTGCAGGTTGTTGGCTTTCTGAGGGAGACAGAGACTGGTGATTTTGAGAATTCAAACAGGACTCCAAAAGAAGAGCATGCAAAGATTGGAACTCACAAACATGCGGCATCGCTCGGTGCCCTGCCACTGCCAGGCCCTCCTCCTGCCCTGCCTGGGGGTGCCCTGCCAGCATTCACAGCATGCAAACTCAGGGCCTTGGAGACTCAAGAAGGAGCACGTTTGCTGCTGAGCAGCAGTGTCTGGGGCTGGGGGAAGAGATTCTCCTGGTGTCTAAGTAGCTACATTTATGCAGAAGTACAGTAAGACATGTATCTGCGTGCCCTTGTGGCCATCGCTGGGTGCACTGAGGGATGCTCCCTGGGAATTCTCTAGAGCCACCTAAGCATTGTCAGCTTGATGAAACAGATGAGAACACTGCTGGTACAAACCCCTCTGCTCTAGCTCTCTGCTCCCCACAGGACCTAGAAACAGAACCATTCACGATGCCCACTAGGAGGCTACGGGGAACCTGCATCCCCTACGGCTGGTGGGACAGGCTGAGATTAGTCCTTCTCTAGCTGCGTAGTAGAGGTGCTAGATAGGCAAGCTGTGGCTTCCAAAGGCCACAAAGCTAGGAAAGGTCAATTGGCAGTGTTGAGAGAGCCAAAGGAATGGTGACTGAGCAGAAGTAGGAAGCTGGTATTTCTCATGCTGCTTAACTTGACATTGCTGCAGAGTGCAACTCAATTTGCAAGGGTTCCCTGCACCCTGAGGAGGGATGCAGCCACAGGGAGGAAGGGCTATTCTTGGAAAAAAAAGGGTTAATTTTGTTGGGTTTTTTTTTTCATTTTCCATTATTTTGGAAAACTTCAGATTCCATCCCACTTAGGTTCCTGGCCTCCTTCCTTGCTGAGCAGTCACTGGCTTGCTGGCCCAGATCAAATTGCCCATCCTCATCTCTCTGGTTCACGCCTTCTGCATGGTTAGCAGGCAAGGAAGCCTCTCATTTCTTGGCAGGAAATGGGGAGGCTCTTTCACCATTTTTTCCATGGTTATCAATTTTGTTACTCATCTAGTACCTCTATTAAGCAGAGAAGTGCTCAGAACGGGTGGTAGCAGGGCAGAGGGAGAATGAGCCGTGCAGCTTTGGATTAGTTTCGTGCGACGCATTTCCCGTGGTACCTAGAGTTTCCTGAGCAGCATCCACAAAGTGACTCTCTGCACGGTTTGCTTTTACTGGAAATGAGGGGAGAGTGAAAATTAGACCTGGAAGCAAATGCCAGACAGGAAACTTTCGATTACTGAGTCTAGGTTTAAGAGACAGGAGCTTTGAGGGCCGGGTTCATGACAGGATTGTTCTGTTTGAGCCTTTAAGTGGGAAAAAAAAAAAGAAAAGAAGAAAAAAAGAAGTGAAAGAGAAACAAGAACTTGAGAGGTGTCTGAAATTTGCCTCCAGCCCATGAAAGTCACTGTTAGAAAGCACAGATCAATGGTGTGGGTTGGAAGGGGCCTTTAAAGGCCACCCCCCCTGCAGTCAGCAGGGCCATCTACACTGGGATCACATTCTGCTCTGAGGGGGCAAACTTCATCCACAAGAGCCCTGCAGGAAGAGCTTTTCTGACCTGCACTGGGAACAAAAAAGTTCTTTTTCCTCTAAATTGATTTTAAAAACAGAGACAATTTTTGTAAGTGCCTAAGCCATGGAGAGCCAAAACTTGACCTCATTTGGTCCAACAACATCCAACATTGCTTTGGAAATATCTTATCCAATATCTTTTTTCTCTCCCATTCAAGATTCCTGTTTGGGTTTTTTTAATGACTACTAATTTGGTTTCCCAAAAGACCCTCACAAGAGCACTAGTTAGCCTGTGAGTTATTTGCACCTCTCACACAGGAAATACCATGACTTTAGGCCTAGCATTTAAAAAAAGCAACAAAAAAATAGATGCAGGCAGGGTGTGGTGCAGGCCCTTGTGGGAAGGGATTAGAACATCTGTGTTCAACATCTGGTTTTGAGTTGGGCCCTACCACTGCTGGGGAGTTACTGAGGCACCACCACAGCTCCTGTGAGTCCATCTCATGTTGCTGCTCAGGCACTGCCCTGCCAGGAGGCCGCCACCAGGACCAGGGTTCTCCGTGCCATGGAGCAGCCCTCTACCTGCACAAGGGTAATGATGTGGCCCCCAGCACCCCAGCCTGGCCACCAGCCAGCAGCACTTCCTGAGTTCATGGACAGACAGAAAGGCTGAAGGGCAGAAAACCCCAACCTTGTCTTGCACTGAACTCAGAGGTCAGAGGAGCTCATGGGCACAAACAGAAGGAATTTGCATGGTTTAGACAAGGTGGTGGTGTTAGGTCTGAACTTGATGATCTCAGAGGTCTGTTCTGGCCTCAATAATTCTGTGAATTCCTTCTGCTTGGTGACATCCCCTGCAAGCTCTGCCAACAGCATTCTGGGGACTCCTCAGGCAATGGGCCCTCTCAACCCCAGGGCGCCCTGGGGACCAGTGGTGCTACCGGGGCAGTTCTGGAGCTGGGGTCTGAGCATGGCTGGGAGGGGGAGATTGAGCATGCAGAGGCTTGAGGAGACACAGGGGGCATTCTCCTCTCAGTCTCCTCTGCAGTCCCTATGGAAGTTGCAGTCCCTTTAACGCACATAATCTGCTCCCCTAGAGGCAACTGATTATTGCCAGATTACTGTCAGTCCCAGCATGAGTCTCTGACACCACTTTGATCAGTGAGAAGGTCAAACACCAGCCCAGGCTAACACAGCCCATCACAGACCTGTGACTGATGCTGGTTTCCTTGGGCTCACAGCAGCTAGCGACACCTCAGGCACCCTGGGCTGGATGAGCAGGGGCCAACTGAGCCACCCAAAGGCATCCTCCAGTGCATACAACAGCCTTGCTCACAGCCCTGAGCAGAGACCCTGATGTTGTGTGTATCTCAGACAGACACAGAGACATGGAGATACTGATACACACACAGCACACAGACACAGCACGAGGGGCCCAGGCCAGACTTCATTCGGTACCACAGCCAAGATCTTGCTGAGCCCATCGGGGTCAAGAACAAACCACAGCCAAGGACAACCTGCTAAAAAGGTTCCTCTCAACCCTTGCAGGGCTGAGCTCATGCTGGACAAAGTAATCTGAGTTTTAGCTTCCTGGTTCCCTGGAATCCTTCTGTTTCTTTTTTATGAATGGGTTATGATACTCATTTGATCCATCAGCCTTTGGCCTTCCACCCAATTATCTTTTGGAAAGCACAAGAGGCAGAAATGTGGCCACGGATGCCCTCAGATGTTTATCAAACCATCTGTTGAAGAGCAGCTCAAGCACACATTTCAGACAGCACATGGGAGGCTCCTGTGTAACCATATGTTTGTCTTTGTGACACTACAGTCAGCAGACAAAGTGAACAGAGCCAAGATGCCACAGCCAGTTTCCAGCCTGATTAACATTAAGCACTAATCAACCTTCATTGTCCTCCTTTCTGCTGCAGAAGGGGTAAGAAAAGCCCCATCACATAGCAGCCTTCCTTCCCCGGGGTTGTGAAGCAGAGAGGACTCAGACTCACAGCCAGACCCAGCGTGGTCCCAGGGGGTGTGATGGGTTCCCACTGCTCCCACCAGCAGCCAGCCCGGGGAAGGGCTGAGGACCACTTCAACCAGCCGAGGTGGGCACAACACCCAAAGCAATGGGCAGCAGAGGAGGCTCTGTAAGCAGTGCTTGAGGACAAGGAGAGGCTGGCAGCATGTAAGAAAAGGACAGCATCGTTTCTGCTCATCACAGCCTGGGCTCCACAGCACAGTG